>NC_134107.1:74514081-74817111 GCF_040939455.1 Microcebus murinus | reverse complement strand
ACATCTGTCACCCCACTGATCGCCAGGGTTGACGCAAGTGATCTGGCTTGCCTAGGCGGGTGTCCTCTTCCTCCCTCGCCACTCCATGTGCATCCCTCCCAAAGCTGCACAATGGTTCCAAGAGGATGACCCTTCCCAAAAAATAAGTAATGTTAACCAACAGCTTCTGGTGGGAGCTATCAAAATTTAAAATTTCTGTTTACTTTCCTTTAATATACTTCTAGGTAAAACCATGTTTCAGCACCTCAATCAGAGGATACAAAACACAGACAGCAGGTGAGAGGTCTAATTGGTAGGTATAATTCCCTGGGATCATTCCCCATCAACACCACTACTTGTTTCATACTTCCAAACCCTGTAGCTGCTCTTTCCAAAAAGCAATTGTTCCCAAGCTGCCACTCTTGGCCCAAGGACACTTTGCCAAATTCTGCGCACCTTCCAGGCTGCCAGGGGACTTCCAGCTTCTGTGGTCTCTCTCCCATCATCCCCAGTCAATACATATCCATCACTCTCTTCTTATGCTTAAGGTTAACCAATTAAAACTAATTTACTAATTATGTTTCTAGTAGGAGGTTTCAGCATTTACTTAGCAATTCTTTAAGAACAAGAAGAAATGTGCCCGCAATTAGCAATCTCTTCACTGTTTTCGTCTTTGAGGAGTGTAGACGCATACAAATAAATAAAAATTTATCTTCTGTCCCATTTTCTTCTGTCCTGAATAACAATTAAGTAATAAGATAAATTCACAAATGCCAAATAGATTTCTTTTCTGCTAAACATTTTTAATAAATGAAGGAGCACAAAAGTCGGCAGGATGGGAACGTAGGGAGCTATGGCCAGGTGACGGGCAAGGCGGTGTCAGGCAGGAAGCCTTTCCACGCCCTTCCACACCAGACTGGAGCGGTGGCAAAGTCCAAAGTTCTTCCAGAAGATTTATATCAGCCCAGGGCAGCACACAGACACATGCTAATGGGCCATTTGCTCACAGAATGTAACTCCACGGGTGATCTGCCTGAGTTGACTGAGAATTATGGAGAACGAATCACAGAGAATGAATATTATCAGGTGAAATCAGAGGAAGGTACCCAAGAAACATTCCCAAATTTTCAGATGGCATTTCCATAAAACTTCTGGCAAGTAGTCACCACCCCCACAAACAGAGGATACACTCTGCAAAACAGAACTAGGAATGCAGTCAGTCCCTGAAAACAATTGCTGCTATCCCTGAGCAGAAAGGATTTTCAACTAGAGAGTGGGCAAAAAAAGCTTTTCTAGCCACAACCACTCTAGACTGAGAAGGCTGAGGCTGCTAGAGTGGAAAGGGACATGTATTTCTCTAAGGCAAAATGTTGTACTAAATTCTCTAATATAAAGTATACCCACTAGAGTTAATAAAAGGAATGAAAGCACCCTAGATTACACTTAATTTTCTGACACAGACAGTGATAGAAGCTGAAAAGTACCTATCAACCGAGGCCACACAGCTCAATATGCCTCCCTAATGACATTTTATCAAGGAGGATTTGTACGTGTCAAACATGGAATAAATAGCATTTTGGTCCTGAAGACACTTCTTCAGCTCCTGCCCATACTAAAGGGAAAATACAATGTCAAGGGTATTCGGATGTACATTTTCATAGTGAGACCAGGTTCTCAAACTAGAGGATGAAATAAACAGCATGAATTGTTCAGAGAGCTACTTTGATGAATTTTGAAAAGAAATGTGGCTTATTTATTACCCTTTTCGCCTAATGAAAAACTAGTCGGTATTCCTTTAAAAGAAGCATTTAGAACCTGAGATAAATCTCCTTCCAACTTAAAGTCTTAGAGGAAAATATTAATATTACATCGTATCTTATGTTCCATCATAAAAGGTAGTTACTGAAGCCAAAATTTCAGTTGGGACAAATGCTAAAGTTAAGTTCAAAAACCAGGAAGAAATGATAGAGAAAAAGGCAAGAGAAGAAAGGAGGTATGGAAAAAGAAAAAGAAGCCTGGAGCCTCCCGTGCTTTCCCTAATGACGTGGTCTGAATGCCTGTGTCTCCCATCCCAAAAACGCATGTACTGAAATCTAAACCTCCAAGGTGCCCATAGTAGCAGGCGAGGCCTTTGGGGGTTGATTAGGTCATGAGGGTGGAGCCCTCATCAGTGGGATTAGAGCCCTTATAAAAGAGGCCCCAGAGAGCTCTCTTGCCCCTTCCACCACATGAGGACCCAGTGAGAGGATGCTGTCCATCAACAGGGAAATGGGGCCTCACTGCTGAATTTCCTGGTGCCTTCATCTTGGATTTCCCAGCCTCCAGCACAGTGAGAGATAATTTTCTGTTGTTTCCAGGCCACTTAGTTTGTGGTATTTTGGAGATAGCAGCCAAAATGGCCCAAGACATCCACCCTTAGTCATTCCCCAAGTCCCCTCCCCACCCCCAGGAGTCTTCCCGGGTCCTGAGCTCTGGGAACCCTCTTGCCCTCTCACAGGATGTTTAGTACAACCCTGTGATTTCCCGCTTGCTCATCTGTCTTCCCCATGAGACCAGGGCTCTATGAAGACAGAAAAAGAGGACTTCCCCTTTCACCATTTTTGTGGGGCTCCCAAACACAGTGCCTGATACTCAGTCAATATTGGAGGGTAAAATAAGGAGGAGAAGAAAGAGAAGGTGGTATAGTGGAGAGAAAGGATATATTAGTATAAAAGTCCAAGGCAGCAGAGTTTTTGTTGTTTCTTTTCAATTTCGACAATTTTGTGTTAACCTAGTCAAGCAGAAGGCAATAAGTTTTCATTCTATTTTTCAGACAAATATAGAGCTTTAGCACCCAGATAACTCAAAAATAATGGAACCACCTACAGCGACTATTTAAAGGCCCTCTTAACTCAGGCAGTGAGTCCCAAAGACAATAGCCCATCATAAAAACACCAGGGAACCTGTGGTGATTTCTAAACTCTTGGCTTAGCAATTACTTTCTTTCTTTTTCTTTTTTTTTTCCTTTATTGAGCACCAAGAAAGACTCCTACAGAATATTCATAGAATTAAGTCCTTACAATCTAAAGGTGGGCATGGAGTATCTCTGACACAGAATCTTCTTTACTCAGGGAGATTTAGATTTCAAACCCAAGTTGAAATCAGCATATGTTAATCTTTGAGTGATAACAGCAAGAAAAGATGTCTGATTTCTCACCATGATGGCCCTTAAGATGTCAGAGTAAGCTAGTGACAGCCAAGCTGAGTTCCAGAACCTCCACAAGGAGCTGAGAAAGAGAAAAATCCATGGCATAACTCAGAAGAAGCATGGCTAGTGTCTCCCTCACTTCTCTTTGTCACATGAAGTCAGAAAGATAAATATGAAATGCAAACTTAAGCAATATTCAAGCTTCATGTGTTTAAAAGATGAGAAAATGAAAATATTTCTGTCGTTATAGCAACTGGATTCACCCAAAGTGTATGGTGTACCACAGTGGTCATTCTGAATTACCAGTTAAGCTCCCTCTAAATACATAGTTTGTTCTACAGAGCAAGGGACAAAGATGACATTAATGTCCTTAAAACAATCCAAGATTGGTTTCTACAACTTAACCACTTCAATATACATTTTACTTACACTATAGATAATCATTTCCTGTTCTGTTCTTCATACGTGGGAACCTATACAGTAAGCCCTATTCTTCTCAAATATGTACAATAAGAAAACAAGGCTTAGAATTTGAGTCTCGAGGTATTCCAGATTCATATCTAAAGTAAATATTAGCATTAGTGTTAATGTCCCTTACCTTGTCATGAGAAAAGGAAAATGTCATGTTACTCTGGTTTCTATTATTTTTCATTTCTATAATTAAATTAGCCAAAGTCAACAAAATGACACTTAGAATGCACAAGGTAGAAGAGGCATAATGACAGAGTTAAAATGAGACTGTGGGGTTGGAGGTGATTGGTCCATAGCTCACATATAACTACGTGCTTATAGGTAAGTTACTTAACTACTCTGCCACTCACTTTCTCAATCTGTAAAATGGGGGTGATGGTATCTACCTATAGCACTTCTCTGACCACTGCCCCACTAGCACAATACCTGAAACCCTATAGTGGTTCAGTCATATGTCAATGTTCTTTCATCCTAAAAGCTATGATATCATACAGATCCCTGCTCTTGGAGGGCCTAGAAATGTAGCCAGTAAAGGAAGATCAGTATGAAAAAAAGAGAAAAACGATTAAAACTAACACAAAGTAGGATATGATCAACTCTGACAGATGATACATTGGGGAAATGTTTCATAATTTGTTCATTTTCAAGCATTTAGAATTAAAAGTTAAAATTATATATACACACACATATAAACCTATATTCAACCACCATATTTATTACACAACGTTTTAGAATAAACAGAATGTTACTCAGAAGATCCATTCTTCATATCTTGTGCACTCTGCACATCAGAAAGGAAATTTCAGAATAAGGATAAACAGTTTTTTGCAAACTTTTAAAATCTTAATATAAAGCAGTACTATGGTTTTATTGCTCACATAGCATTGATGATATGAAATCGTCTTGAGGAAATCAATTTCCTATTTACAACAGTCTAATGTGACACAAGGGCAAACACTACATAGATAGATAATTCCAGATTGTGATATGAGACAAAGATGCTGAGGAAAACCAGGTTAAATGAATTGAAAAAGAAATGATGGACAGAGCCACTAGAAATGCGGAGCACACTGAATGCTGGCGGAGTTAACACAGTCAACTCTTCAGCACTGAGCTATGAATACTGTGAACAAAGCCACCAAGGTCAGTACCCCAGGTATTAGAATAAACAATGTGGGATGTATTGTCCAGCTACAAAATGAGGAAGAATAATGAGGGAAAAGAAAATAAAAATTAAAGACATCATGGTAGGGAACAGGGGTTAAAGAAGAACATCTGCATTTCAGCAGCTACCTTGACCACAGTACTTGCCTCTATTTCTCTATGGTGCTACTATTCTTTTATTCATATGATAGCACTGACAACCATCCTTTAGAAACATTTGCAATCACTGGCACTTTGGCCAGGTGTTATAGATTCAGAGACCTGGACACTGTCACCCCATCTCTTTTGTGGGAATGTTTCCTAACCCATGTCTCATCACAGTCCCATGTGGGATCTTCTGGTTCTTTCAAGGGGACATGTACTAAATTCTCAAATAATTATCAGAACAAAATAGGTTTCAACTCTTTAAATTATTAAAAATATATCATGCCCTGCATGTTTCATAAAGGTCCAGCAAAAACTCCACTGGATGAAGAAATAAATTCATCTAATTCCCTGAGACTCTGGATGTATCATTAAAGGGTCTGATGCCCTTTTCCAAGCTCTGACTAGAAGGACCAGGCCAAGGATCCCTTATAAGTATATCTCATCATGGTTCAGGCATTGGGTTCTCTAACTCTGACCTAAGGCTTCCTTATGATGGAAACAGCTTGGTATGTCAAGTGACTCCTTTGAACCCAGTAAAGGAGAGTATACACTTGCTCTTCTATCCATTCCTCAGAAAACCCATGCAAACTACTTCTGAAAAATCAGCTACTTCCAGGAAAACATATGACAAGGAAAAATGGGGAATTCTGAAGGATATTAAAACCACCCATGAACAGTCATTACCAACAAGGACAGCTGAAGAGATCTTCTATTTTCTCATTTAGTCAATAGATTTTCCAATTAAATCTTACTTCTTTGGAGGTTCTTACCACTATTGCAACTTTTCAAATGCCTCTGTGGTGAGTAAAAGCTCATTGAAGATGGTAGCCTTTTCTAATGTGGTATTAATAGTTTATTTCGGTCACATGGAAGAAAAATAATGCCTTAGTCCATTTATTCTTCTAGAGACTTAAGCATTTTATTTTATTTTATTTTATTTTTTGAGACAGAGTCTCACTCTCTTGCCTGGGTTAGAGTACCATGGCATCAGCCTAGCTCACAGCAACCTCAAACCCCTGGGCTCAAGCAATCCTCCTGCCTTAGCCTCCCAGGTAGCTGGAACTACAGGGACATACCACCATGCCCGGCTAAGTTTTCTATTTTCAGTTGTTTGGCTAATTTCTTTCTATTTATAGTAGAGATGGGGTCTTGCTCTTGCTCAGGCTGGTCTCGAACTCCTTAGCAAGTAATCCTCCTGCCTTGGCCTCCCAGACTGCTACAATTATAGGTGTGAGCCACCACGCCCCGGCCATAGAGACTTAAGCATTTTAAAAAGAAACAGTAAATATATATTAAAAAGAAATAATATAGGAATAAGAAAACCTGGAATACAGGGGGAAAAGGATAGATTTAATTGAATAATTAATTAGAAGGCACAAATATAAGGAATCTTTAACAAAAGGAATGGCTAAAGTGCTTTGTCATCCAACCAGTATGAGTAGATCAAAGAATTACTGGTTTGGACTTTCAAAGTACATTATATTTAATTGTGGCATAATTCTGATTTTAAAAAGAAATCTCTTGAACAATCAATTATTAATGTATAGTTATATAGCCACCCAGAGGTTGAAATAATAATGCAAAGGTTTGAAAGCTGCAAGGCCCTTAGATTAAAGGTTATACTGAACTGGGTCAATAAGTGGCTGTAATTTTGCTGTGCTAATCTGAGCTGAGCTAAAATGTCACACACTAAGATTTTTGGACATAAATTCCATAAATAAGAAAATAGCCAAATTAAAAGACAAAAAGAGAGAGCAAAAGAAAACTAAAGCATTGTTCTTAAGATATCTTACCCTGAAGCACAATTCTCAACCCTAGTGAGTATGACACCCTTTTAATACCCAAAACATAAAGAGGAATCTGGTTTTAATTCATTCATTCTACAGACAATGCCCGTCAGTCACACACTCTAATTACCCGGAAGTCTGAGGCCCTGGGTTGGGAGAATTGCTTTAAGATATCTTTACACATTAACTGTCATGTGAGTTTTGTTTAACTCACGCTAGTTTTGAGTCCTGAGCCTCATGAAGCATATGTAACTGCAGTTGGTTCCTGAAAATTGTGTTGATGTTCTTATTGTTACAATTAATATCAACAATTGCATAAAATCCATGCACAGAAAATAAAATATAATAAATTTTTAATTAAATTGGAAAGGATTGTTTTTGTTTTTGAAGTTTTTATTCTGTTTTGGTAATAAAACACCATGGCCCCACGGAAAAAAATTTTTTTTCTACTGTGGCTGTCAATGTGTTAAACTGGGTGTATTCCTCCTTACCTTTCCTGTTTAATGATGTGAGCTCAGTAAATGGCTTTCTTGTTTGGATGAATTCCTCTTTACGTTCTAAAATTTCTCCCATGAAGAAACTGAAGTAATTTTACCTGTGAAAAGACTATCTTTTCACAAATCCCCTGAGTACAGGGATTTGGGATGATTTATGGGAACAACACTCATCTGAAGTAGTACATTGTCACAGTACTTTTTAATATGAATAATGATACAGCTTTCTCTTCCAGTAACTCTGCCCTATAATAAACTATCACCACACTCCCCATAGATAATGATATAACAATTTTTCCCAGCTATTCAAACTGCTTAATATCTGCAGACAAAAGTGAATAGGATACCCACACTTAAGTTATTTTGCTGTCGATCTGATGTCCTACGTGTTGGCATACTCCGTCAGCTTGCAATTCTCAAATTCAAACTCTTGTGTTAAAAGACACTCTAACACATCAGAGAGAGGCCAGCTACTACACATACCCCCTCAGATACAACCTAAGATGGTTAACTACAATGTCTTAACTTCAAGGTAGGCAAGGGACCAGATGATATAGTCACTTTATGATCTATTTATTACAAATATATAAAATAGGCTTCCTGGTCTACATCCCAGGTCCTGAATTAGTTCATGGCCCATTTCCTGTAACATACCTGGATAAGGGCTTGTTACACTGGTGCATTTACCCACAGTGCCTTAATGGCCCTTAAAGAACTGTTGAAAGTGGGAGTTTATAAAGATTTTAAAGAAACTGTCAGCAAAATTCAACTAAGGGAGATAAGTCCAGCTATTTTTAAGCCATCTGTTCCAATTTCATGGCTTACCACTTTTATAACCAAATAAGAAAGCTAATAAGGATCTCTGCTCTTCTCTTTTCCTCAAAGGGCAAATTTCCAGAGCCTTGGGGCAAATTTTTTTTAATGCGGCTCCTGGAAGACAAATAGGAGTCTGAGTTCAAGCACACAAATTAGTACTCTTAAAACACACACACACACACACACACACACACACACACACACACACACACACGTGTCACTTCTAAGTTGCTAAATCTGGAACATTTCGAACAGGAAACAAAGACAAAACTGATGGAGGAAGAGGGCTAGAAGAGAAAGAGGCTACAGCCAAAGGCTGCATCTGCCCAAGAAACGGGGTCACGCTGACAGGTTTTATCAAATGGGTGCTTAGAATTTTGCATGACAGCTGTACACAGCTCTTCAGCTTCACTTTCCTGCCTCAAAAATAGCAGCTGCTCAGGGTGTAATAGATCTTCTCCCTGGTAAGTGAAAACTGTCTTATCTGTTGAAAGACTTGAGGACAAACTCTAGTTCCACCTTAAAAACACCCCAGCCACATTTTCTGCGATCCATAGGCATGCACATGAAAAACACCAAAAGGAAGAGGATACAAAAGTAGGTTGAAAACCTCCTCCATTAAAATCTGGGGAGGTCCTTTAGGTTCCCTCCAGCATTTGGGGAAAGTTCTAGGCATTCGTCTTCAATGGCAGGTCTGGTTCCCTCTCAATTCATTTCAATTCAACATTTCAAATAACTTAGAAACCATACAATTATTTACAAATAATCGGATGTAGAAAAAGGACTTCAGTTCCTTCTGAAGTGCCAAGTTCTGAGCATTAAACACACCTCTACCCCCACTTCCAGGTGGATCTCTTCTTATGGCATCTACCATATTGCAAGACAAGACAGGAACTTGAAAGTACCACTGTCTTTTTTTTAGCTTGTAATATTCATTAAAAGTCCACTGATGTGGTCTCTTTGGAAATTTCAATCCATTTCCTATTTATTACCAATTGCACAATTAGCCTTAATTATAAACATGGCCAATGTAGGTGCTGCCCAAAATTATTGCCATCTTAAAGTGTCAAGGAGGAATCTTCTGCCTCTTCACCAACTAATTAACATACCCTTCTGTCATTCTTTAAATTGTGTTTTTCCGCTTTAAATGTCAAGATTCTAAATCTTATGCAGCAGAAGTTCAGAAGATTTCCATATTTTATTTCCTGTTCTCTTTTCTTACTTTTTGAGAACAGCTTAAACCATTCCATTTTCTATTTCTCTTAAACAAATAGTATTTGGAATAATGAACTATAAGGATTAAAGATGTATTTTTACAGATGCAGAAGCATGCTCAGAGGGGTGAAATCACTTACCCAAGATTACACTGCTAAGAAGTGTCAAATCAGGATAGAAAGCAAGCCAGTCTGGCCATAGCTCTTTCTTCTTTCCTGCCCAACAACCCCCAACCAAACACATACACTCACACACACACCCCTCAACCACATTCCTCCTTCCTGACCCAATTTTGTTTAATGCCACCACCTTCCCCTCTCACCACCTAACCTCTATCATTCATCTTTTCCCCTCACTCTGAATTGTTGGTTAAACTATTGGTTATCCTTCCACAGTGTCCTTGATCTCTGGTCTCCATGTCTATCCCGACCTACTCTAGGGCCATCCCTTATTCCCACTCATCCTAACTCACCAGCTTCTATTCCATCTCTCTCTCTGACTTCCATGTCCCTACAATCCATTGTCTACACTGCCTGCCTCCAAATAACTCTGCCTTTTATCATGGTTCTCATAATAATGCCAAGATGCTCACATTTTTTTAGGAAAGACCAACTGCCTAATCAATTAAGTTCAAGCTCCCTTCTTCCTGACATCCAGGACTCTTCAAAATTTGGTTCCAAATTTTCTCTCCCACTACCATCGTCCATATAACCAAAACTCCAATCAAATGAAGCATGGGAACAGTTCCCCCCAACGCCCCCAGTGTACCTTTGTGTCCCCCAGCCCTGGGCCTCTCCTCTACTCCACTGGGAAGTCCTTTCTTGGCACAGGCAGGACTGCAGCTAATTTGAATGGCTTTTCCCATGATCCCTCAATCCAGGGTGAAATCTCTTTTTTCTGGATATCACAGCACTTTGATCACTTAGAGGTCTTGCCATTGTATACCTAGTACTTTAGTTTCTCCTGTAAATGACTTACTTCTGCCCCGCAAGAAAGCAACACGTCAGTGTCTGTTTCACATATGGGTCCACCTCAGCTATAACCAACATTAGGCACATAGCGAGCACACACTTATTGTTTCAATGAATATACGTGGGATCACAGAGGAGATCGATCCCTCTATTGGAGCATGTCTATACACACAGCCAAGCATAATCTGACACACATTAGCCAATAATAAAATTCAGAGAAGTAAAAGAGCAAGTAGACACTCTGGCATACCTGGGGCAATCTAAATAATAATAAATCACATTAACACAGAAAATGCATCGGGATATATGTAGGGGTGGGGAGAGACCTGGCTTTAATGTTTTTGGTCCCATTATAACTTCTAAGCAAGATGGGGGATGCAGATGTGGCAGTTTGGTGTGAAAAGTGGTTGCGTAATGGGCCCCTCTGACCAGGAAACTCTGGTATGCAAACAGATAAGCCACTCAACAAATAATTTTAGAGTCCTTGTAGAAATAAAATGTTCATTCATAATTAGGTTATATTGTTCAGGAAAATATAGTTCCAGCTGTACCCAAAACAATCTTGAAAGGAGCTGAATCTCAGCATTCAGCAATGATTTGGGAAGGGGAAATAGAGCTCCATAATTTGTGAGTTTTCAATCACATATTAATCTGATTTCTCTTCCACATGTCTGCCCCTTGCTTGTCTCTACCCTAGTACATACCCACTGTTCAAAGGCTTCACAGAAGGGCAGGAATTTATAAGAGAACTAGAAGAGGATGCAGATTTAACTTTTTTTGCTGATATTTTTTAAGGCAATTTTTTCCTTCCTAAAATTTTGAAAGATGGAAAATCCATTAGGTAATTATGTCCAACCCAAGAGACCAATTCAAGATTGTTCCTACAGTTCACTCTCCAGCAATTTTCCAGTCCACTTCCCTGGGGAAATGTTAAAGTCATCTCCCCCACAGCTACTTTCAAATTTAGCCTGAACCTGGTACCACTGTAAAGCTTTAAATGTAAACTTTATAACAAGACCTGAGCTGAAATTGCAAACAGCCATGAAAACCAGGATCTCTGCTTTTTCTGAGGGGACAAGACAATCCTAGGCACACATGGAAAAGACCATGTCAGGTTTTTATGCATTTCTGAGTTAGCCTCACCATGGCTGTTCTCCCACAAGTCCAAACACACGCAAGTTTATTTTTTGGTTTTGTCATTTTCAGAAGTGACAACCTCTGAGCAAGGGCATAAAGATTTTAGCTGGAATTTTTCTAAGTCGACACCAGAATGGTCAAGAGCAAGCTACAGAGTTCTAAAGCCCTCAAAAAATTAGTTAGGGGGAAGAGCAAAATTTTCTCACCAATTTAGGACCTATTGCTAGTGTCACAAGGAATCCAACTTTCCCAAGGGCTGAGATTATATGATTTATAGCCTAATTGTGGTCAAGAGTACACAGCACTGGCATCAGGGCAGATCTACGTTCCTATCCTGGCTGTCCAACTTATTAGCTACATAATCTCAGACAAATTAAGTGAAGTCTCTAAACCTGTTTTCTCGGTTTTAAAATGGGCATAACAAATACCAACCACATAGAATTGTGATGAGCCTGAAACAAACAAACATAAAATGCTTAGCACAAAACACCCTATGGCCCAGAGTAAATGCTTAAGAAATATTAATGGTAATACAAGCTTTTACCTTACTACTAAACATCACAGAATCATAGCACCTTGCATTTAGAAAGGGCTTGATTTTTGTTTTGCATTTTTTTTTTTAATTCTCTAGCTCCATTTTTTTTATCCCGTTTTTTTGAAAAAATATCAACATCCTTAAATTTGGGGGACATCTTTTATCTTATGACTCGCAGAGCTTTATAAACTCTACAAATGAGTCATATGTTTTTAACATATTTTTTAACAACCTCACTCAAACTCCTTGACTTTAAATTCCAAATATATAAAGCATTCCCTCTGTTGTGAGGGAAACTGGGGGCATTTAATAGTATGTGTAAATTAAACGTGCACTCTCCTAAGGGTAATCTCCAGTGGCTGCCCATTTTCCTCCTGGAACTCCAGAAAGGACCTATTCACCATGCCAACAGATGGATGCTAAATCCTTTCAAAGTGAAATGGGAAAAGGCAAGACGAAACAAACCACCAAAGATACTCGTTGTCATTTAGACTCAACGACAAAGTGGATTTATTACCAAACTTCAGTATCTTGATAGTGATGATAAATTTTTATACTTCTTAGAATAGTTTTTCACAAAAGTTAAGGTTATTTGCAGCAGAACTCAGCATTATAGTTGTACTTAATCTTTTCTGTTGTGATGGGGTAGATGTCACCCTCACCCTGACATTTCAACTATTTGGGCAATAAATGCTTTCTCGGGTTTCACCCATTCCTGACATCTTTGTCATAGCAAAGGTTCTACTACTAATTAGTGACAGTGTGAAATATGGATGACGTTGGAATTTTCCCTTTACTTAGTTTTAGAGCAGTTTCATTCATACATACCCTCTTTCTCAAATGTTGAGCACTCACTATGTGCCAGACCCCATTTCATAATCAAAATTCTACCAGGCAGGTGTTATTCTTATCGCCTCTTTACAGAGAAGGACACTGAGGCACAGAAAGGTTAGGAAAATTTCCAAAACCATGGCAGCTGGGGAGTGGCAGAGCCAGATCCAGTCCACAGCAATCTGTTCTTAACTCCTCCATTAGACTGCCTCCTTAATATTCAAAGTGTCCACAATGTCTCCTCTCTCCACCGATAAAAATGTAGAAATCTGATTGTTTCAGCAGTGATTCATTCAACCACTTGTTCATGTGTCTATACACTTTTTTTATTGAGTCCATACTGTACAGTAGCAGTTATGCTGGGCAGAGGGCATCCAATAATAAAGAGGATAAAGACTGTATCTGCCCACAAGGTGCTTGTAAGGTAGCGAGAACTTTTTTAAAACAACCTTAAAATTTAAAATTATCCAAATAATTAACTAAATCTTTAAAAAACTAAAGAGTAAAATTTTAATTTAAAATTATCCAAATAATTTTTTTAAAAACTAAAGTTAAAAAGTATGGAAGCAATTAATTAAACAGAATCAGGATCACTGCTGTAAGTCCAGGGAGGGGCCTGGGAAGACATGTCACAGAGGCACCTGTGCAGGTCTGGAGGATCAGGGAACACATCTCTGATGTTGTTCATAGGAACTTTGGCCAGGGTTAACTGTGGCTATAGCTTCTACAATGGCAAAGTGACCACTCTATTTGTTTCTGTAACATTTGGATATCCGATTTCTGCCTAGTGGAATTGTTTGGTCAATTGTGGATCTAAAAAATAGTAATAGTACGAGATGGCCACCAATGAAGTTTCCAAATACCAACCTTCCTACCACCTCACCCTGGCTCTGTGTGGCTCCTAGGAGTTAGAAAAGCCCCTGTAAAGTTTCAATAAAGTAACATCTCATTAAATTCTTTCCCCAGTCCTAAAATCTCAAGTAGCTCTCTACACTCCGGGATAGCATGCAATGAAAGTTTGGAATTTATCTAAGGCTCCTCCCTGTCAAATGATTTGAAAGTTTTAATATATAACGGTGTCCTAATTTTCTCAAATGCTCACTGGACAGGATTAATATTTATTTACAGCAGCAGAATTTTAAATTGTTTGAAACTTCTTTATGCACTTTGTCCGTTAAAATCTTTCTAAGATACACTATACAACTTTTTACCTGAGTAATAGTCTGGTGATTAAAATAAAACTCATCTCTGATTAACTTAGCATCTGGGATCCTTCTGTGCGATTTCTCAGGATATCAACATTTCTTAAATCTTGTCTCCTTGCCCATATTTGGGTGTGGAAAATACAATCCTTGGTGTAGAAGAGTCTGTACAGCTTTAATAGAGGACAGAGAGAAGGCAGAGTTGCTGGGTTTCTATGTTGCCTCCACCAACCATCTCTCAGCAAGAAGCACTGCACACCAGGTAGCAAAGACAATGTAAGAACCCTTAAACTAGAACCATCATAGTGTGGAGCTCTGCTTTTATCTGCTACAAATCTGGAGCTTCCATGGAGGATTTCAATGTAAAGGAAGGATACCACTGCTTTGTAAGTGTAGATATCTACTGATAATTGACTTGAATTAGTTCAAGTATCCAAACCCAAATCAATTAAATCTCAGAGCAATCTAGGAATTTGCAATGTGAGCTTTCCAGTTCAGAATTTGTCAACAGTAGAAGACTGAAAATCTAAGCCCCTTCCAATTGAAGATTCTGTAATTCAATGAATCTGCTCTCTTCCTGGATCATTTACCTGGGATGTTTCTGTAGAAAGCAAATTGCTCACAACAGCTGAGTTTCTTAAAACTCGCCTCTTAAAAAGTACCAGGGAGAAAAAATATGGCTAAATCACAGTTACCATTTTGACTACAAATAGTATTACTTTACATTAAAAGAAACCTGAGTTACTATGAAGAAATGCTCTCTGTAAATTCCAAGCACTTAAGCTTTCCAGTTAGTTTCTTTTCCAAAGAGCCAACAGATATGCCCTAGGTGTCCTTGGCAAATGAAAACACTAAGGCCCATTCCATGGAGGAAAAACTCAGAGGAGGAACAGCGGAAATGAGCAAAATATATTAAGATCAAATGGCAATGATGATCACCATGAAGTTAATATTTTACATGACATATTTAAAACCACCAAGGGGAGGATAGATCAACTCAAGAGAGCCTTCCAAAGAGAGGAGGGACCAAATCCAAAGAGCACTGGTAAGAGGAAGGGTAGCAGAACGCATTTCCAGATACCCAGGAGGGAAAGAAGGGGTATTTCATGGTGTGATCAACTACTTTTGCTCCCTCTGAGTGGATGCATTTCCCAGCTCAGCTCAGCAACAGAGAAGAGGGAGAACCGGCTTCCACATTACAGCAAGAAACTTGGCCAGACTTGTGAGGATTCTTCCCAGGGTCTCCCAGCACTGCCCAAAGGGAAGAAAAGGTACCCTGCGTGGCTGCTCCCCAGGTGATGGGAGAGGAGTGAGCCTTAAAAATATTACTTGATTCGGGCAAAAAGCAGTGGTAAAAAAAAAATAAACAGATGGCAATTTTATAAAGAATAGGAGGTACTAAGGCTTGACTAGCAGTCTCAGAATGACAGTCAAGCCCCCTTGGAAAAGCAAAATGGAAAATCTGTGACTTACTCCTTTGTACCCAAAGTTCTGGAGGGCAGGAGGGGGGAGGGGGACTGGTGAAGAGAACCCTTCCCAGCAGTTTTGCTGGTGGGGTTTCAAAGAGAAATAATTAGCCTTATTGCTAATGGAAGAAAGTTTACCTACACTTACTTGCTTTTTCTTTGCCACATAAGCTTAGGATTCCTACAAAACGGTCATAGTTCTAGTCATAGTTCTGCTTGTTTAATCATGTCATTTTAGGGCAGTACAGTTGGTTGGTGGTTGAAATGGTCACAAACAAAAGGCAGTTGAACCCAAAAGACTTCACTAGGTTCCATTCCACTGACCCTGCCCCATGCAGGTACGCAACTCAGTAGTGAGAGTTCTCAATTCCAAAAATTGTGCAAAAAGTGAGTCTCAGGCAAAGTTGCTAAATTAGTTTTCTGCATTCTCCCATCTGCACTTCATTCTTCCTGTAGGACATGTGTGTCTTCACTTCCTGTGGCCTCTGCAGAAGCTCTACTCTGCCAAGTGGCTTCTGATTCCTTCACACACTGAGTCTTGCTTATTCATAAAGTAGTAATTATTGAAAACACAGTAACATCGAACCCGAGATAACCTAAACATCTCTCAAAGTAACCAACAGGTTACTTGTGTGGAACTTTCAAGTTTGTTAAAAACAAAATAGAAGGGAAGATAAGGTTTTCCAAATAAACTAACCACACTTTCAATATGCACTGTTTATAAAGCCTTCCTGGATCATGCATAATTTAAAACAATGGATAAAAGTAAATCAAATCTTATTAGCTGTCTTTGCTCAAAAAACTATAAGCTGCTTGAGGGCGGGACCCTGTCTTGTTCACCACATGACCCTGAGGGTTGAGAAAGCTGGTGCAGTAGAGGCACTCAAATTTCTTACCGATTCAATGAATTAATGCAAAAGCCATTGACAATTATGAAGTATAACTCGTGGGTCTTTTTCCCAGAACATTTACTATTTTCAAACTATATTCCTGCTTCAATTAACACTAAAATAAATTTGAATTCTGTAAGCATATTACTGGAGCAGTGAAAGGTGAGGAAACTAGGACAGGTAAAAATACCTGGTTGTGGAAAATCTACAATCAGATTGTTATGAGGTAACTTTGTTTCAACAACTCTACCTATCAGTTTCAATTGTTTTAAGAATTATGTACCTGCTTTTTTGGCCAAATGTCACATTTTAAATGTTCCTAAAGAAATGAAGACAAACAAACTGGGTGCATTCAGTTGATATAACACGACAGTTTTTAAGAAAACTCGAAACACTTAGGTTCCATCACTTATGCTCAGGACCACCACTAAGCGAGTCAGGCTGCCTCAGTCAGGCTGCTTATCTGTAAAGACGAATGGCAATGACAGCACCTGCTTCCGAGGCAACCAAGCTTACATGAGATGATCTAGACAGTATCGAGTGCACAGCCGGCTTTCAATTAATAGTGATGCTTATTATTACTGAAGTGCTTAAATTTTTCTACTCTGGTATAAAGGGAATTTCTCTGGATCTGTGTATTTACTAAAACTGTCTCAAGAAAAATACCACGTGTATCACAGAATTTGACTGATCCACAGTAAATATGGCTATCTTTATCACATCACTTCATTGATTTGACTTTTCTGTGGCAACATTGTGAGAGTGGATGTCATTTTACTAAACTGGTGCAAAAGACACACTTATGCCTGTAAATTCTGTTTGCAAACTCTGCTAAGCAATGACAGCTATTCCCAGAACATTTCTTGTCCTCCTCCTGCCTCATCCTCACAGAGAACATACAAGCAACGGCTCTGAAGCACCAACGTGGAAATTGGTTCAGAGACCCCCTTCTCAAGCCTCAATTGTCTTTCTCTTTCAAAGCACTGTCCCTTCAGAATAAGCCACTTCTCACATGTAAGGGTTTAGCTTCTGAAGAAGTCAGCTCTATTAATTACAGACATCCTCAAAGGCAGTTTTGCTTTGTTTTTCCCTTTTGATGTATTAAACTGGCTGTCAGAAATTAAATTAATTCAGAAAGGAATAACCAAATATCTCCAAATTAAATCAGCTGTTAAAGACTGCCAAGAATATGATTTTTTTGTTGCTAACACTAGATAAACTAGCAACCTACAAAGTGGACTGACTTGTTATTTAAGAGGACACTGTGCACTAATATTGTGCAACTGCATAGGCCTTCCCATAAAAAGTACCCTGTAACTGGTTTATATTATAATCAAAAATGCTTAGATGTTAAAAATAGTAAACTATTCCTTTGGTAGTTATATACCACTTTGTATCTGTAAACAGCAAGAAACGAATGTTTTAAGATCAACCCATAAACCAAGAATTTAAAATGTCATATAACTGGCTTATATTATAATCAAAAACACTTAGATGCTAAAAATAGAAAAATATCCTCATAGAGTTTATATACTACTTTGTATCTGTAAACAATAAGAAATGAATGGTTTAGGATTCATCTAAAAAACAAGAATTCAAAATGTCCAGAGCATAGAGAACAATGACTCTTTAACAAAAATAATAATAACAAAACTTCAATTTCTAAGATTTACACAACCAGAAAATTTTAGGAGCAGAACAGATCACCTCATCTATTATTCTACTGTAGGCAATATAAAATGTAATGCTGCAAGACAGATGAAAATCTATTCTATCCTGCACCAAAATTATGGATTTGCAATCAGGTAATATTATCTATAATTATCTGCAAGAGTGGCATCTCATTATGTAATTAATATTAAACCCTCTTCTTGGTTGTAAAGTCTCTCCAATGACTTCCACATGCTCAAGGGAAGGGCTTCCATCAAATGGCAGAGGGCTGGCTGCTAGCACCACAGGTTTTTATAAGGTGTTTGCACTGTCTTTAAATCTGTTTCATCATAATGACACTGTCTTTTGATGCTTTGCTCTTGCATATGAAGCTGAAGGAGGGGAAGATGAAGTTCTTTGTTACTGCGATTCAAGTATCAATCTTCCCCAGTACTCTCAAGTCTGCACACACAAAAGCCAAGAAGCCTCTTAAAAGAAGGTGATTTATGAACTTGTAAAACCCAAGTCAATCAATATGTAATGAAGTAAAGAGAAAAAGAAAGAAAAGCAGGCAGGTGTGACAGAACGCTTGGTCGATGGCAATTACTGACATGCCTGGATTGAAAGTGTTCAGTTCACTTGCTAAGACCTCCAATTCTGATAAACTCAGACTGATGAGCGAGAGACGCATTTCAGATCGCACGTGTCCCTGCATCTTCATCTCTCCTGAGTCACAGGTGGAGGGTCTGAACTCACCAACAGAGGCTGCTTTGTCACAATCTCCCATTCGCCGCCTTGATCAACACTCTCATCTCAATCACTCCCTGCAAGTTCATCAGAGGTGATGATGTTTGTTTCCAGATGTTTGACGTAGGTGTCAAAATGTTCCCATATTTCATCTACAAAATGCAGGTACTTTAACTTACTTTTAAAGCACAAGGAAGTCTTCCAAAAGGCCACCACAACCTTAAAATTCAGACTTAAGTCCTGAAAATGCTAAAATGCTGAAAGCTAGATGGCCAATTTGTAATGGAACACAGGATTCGGATTTTTAGAATACTGAATTGTAACCCTAATTAGTTTTGTGATCCATTCACCCTCTCCGAACCTCAATTCATCTGTAAGAAAAGATGAAACCAGATTCACTCTAAAGTTTCTTCCAGTCCTAAAGTCCCATGATTCTTATATTTTTTCGGGATCATTAATATAGCTATGTTGCTGAAATTTATTCTATCCTTTAGCAACTGTCTGTCCAGTACAGGTTAGTTTAACACACCAAAGCATACGCCTTACCAAAATGTATGTGAGCACGTCCTGTATAAGGTTTGAGATCGCATGTTTGAATTCCAACTACTACTTCCATCACTTGTTTCTTTTTCTTTTTCTAATATCTTGTTATTTTCCACAATGAACATATAAAGAAACAAAGTTAGCGTAGTTTTAAAAGAAATTTTAAATTTTTTTATAATGTTTTAGTTCTCAAAATACTGGTGACAAATACAGGGTGGATTTTTCTGCACAGACTTAGTCAAAGGGTAAACTTTCATGTATTCCAGCAAAACAGATATGGTATTCATAACAAGCGACAGCTATTCTAATAATCTTTCTCCAACATCCATTACCTTTCATATTTACATCTTTCCTGTGGCAATTCTAAGCTGGAAGAAAAATATGCAAAGGGTAATGCCATCTGTATGAGATGTGAAATCTAGTGAGAGAGGTGTTGATTCAAATACTAAAAAATGATACACTCTTCCAATTCATTTTCTGATTCTTCAACTGATACATGAGAGTGTGAGATATAAATTGAGCCATTCCTGCAAATAAAAAAAGCTTCAAAGACAAATTTAAAACTTAGTTCTTTTCTGTGGGTTAAAGAAAATGGTTTTCTAGTGGAAATGGAGGATTGTGGCAATAGGGAGATAATCCTTTAGAAACATGGATCCTCTATGGTGAAACCCTTTGTTTGAAACCCTTAAATTTTCAAATTTTTATTTAAATATTATATTATTTAACTTATTAAAGCTATTATCTACATGAGCTTGCATTTTTTATTTTTTTTTTTTTGGGGGGGGGGGGAGGGGAGACAAGGTCTATGTTGCCCAGGCTGCCGTGCAGTAGCTATTCATAAGTGCACTACATACTATAGCCTCAAGCTCCTGGGCTCGAGCATGCTCCTGCCTCAGTCTCTGAAGTAACTGAGACAACAGGCCCACAACACTGCTCACTGACAATGTGCATTTTTTAATGGAAAGGAATCTAGTTTATTTTTTAGAAGGTAAGCTGAAACTTGAAATCAGAAGCTTGAATACAAAAAAAGAGGAGAAAGCCCAAACATTTTAAAACAGGCAGGCTTCCTCAAAGAAGTCAGCCATAATATATACCATTGAGTTTACCAGCAAATGTTCATCGGTGCCTAGCAAACTGGTAATGCTTGGTAAGGAGGCAGACCCACTCCCTCTTTTATAGAGGAAACTAGAAAATGACTCCCTTCTGATTTAGAAAGGATAGCCACAGGAGTTCAAGTTACCAACACAGAGATATGGCATGAGTCTGTAATCTTCCTTCGTGCTTCTGACAGGTGGAAAAAATGAGGAGAGAGTGAAACTGTATGGTGAATTACTTGAGCAGTCACAGAAGACACACCTCATCTCACACCCATAAGGGCCAGAAGCAGATAAAAAGAGCAGATATTGAGGGTCCTACCAAAATAGAAGGGAAGAGAGGACTTCCAGCTTCGGCCAGGTAACTAGGGCTAAGGCAGACAGAGCATCAGGTCTCCCTGATACAGCAAGAGCCTTCTTTCTCCTGCCATCACCTTTGTGACTTCAAGGTCCACCCTACTAACCTACCCAACACACTCACCTCAATTCCTGACAACACTCCCCTCAACTCCACTTTAGAAGCTTAATTGGAACTGCCTCCTTGGAACTGCCACAGCTCTGAAATCACTAAGATATCCCAACATCTCCAATAATTTCTAATCCTTCTACCTCTCCAACTCACTTAAGGCTGCCTCTAAACCTGTTCACTTTCACCAAGAACACTAGTCCTTCAACCTGTGACAAATGAACCAGTCGTGGTTTCATTTCCTTCTCCACTTAATGTTCCTTAATATCCCCACTCATGGGCATCTTAAATCACATCACTTCATGTCCTTCTAACCCACATCGCTTGATAACCAGCAATTCTGAATAACCCTTCTATCAGTTTTGTTTCCCGCAGTCTCCAAATTGCTCTGAACTACAGGAAAGTTCCACATACAGTGTGATGTGCACGTTCTAATACATGAACCCCAACCCCAACTCAGCCCCCAATGCTACCTGGTAAACACTGTACTTTTGTTCAGTGCACTCTTAGCCTCACTGCCTACTCCAAACCATCACTGATTTCTTTAAAACCTCTACCTTTTCCACAATCACTTTACTCTAGCCTAGCTACTTAATCAGTTGGAAACTCCCTTACTTTCTTCCCTTTCCTCCTCCTGCTGCAGAGATCCTCCCCACTCCCTCCTTTGCCTTAGAAGAGGTAGCTCCCCTTCTCCAGTCCAAGGTATGCCCGCTGCAGGCTCTCTTAGTCCCTTCCCATCCTGCTTCTTTGGAGAATTTTTCTCCTTTAATTATCTCTCCTGCATTTTCAGCTGCTCTCTCTTCAGTATATGCTGCACAACTCATGGGGCACCATTTTCTCCGGAGATGATGTGTTTGCAGCCCAGGCTCCTGTTTCTGACAGCCCTCTCCTTTCTGCCTATAAATACGCTTGTTATCCTCTTAGCCTCATAAAAACCTTCCTGGACCCAACCTTCTCCTCACCTTCAGCCTCAACCCCCCCCCTTCTTTCCTTCACTGCCAAACTTCTTCAAAAAGTATTCAAAATTCACTGCCTCCACCTCCTCTCTGTCCACTGCCATCTGGCAGGCGTCCCTCCCCACCACTCCATTGAAACTGCCCAGTCAATGGTCAGTCTTCGCATCCTAACTGCCAAGTCCAATGGCCTCTTTCAGCATTCATCCACTTCTGCATCCTTAATTGCCCTGTGACAGCAGATGAGAGGGACGCATGCTTTCATTCTTGAAAATCACCCATTCCTTGGCTTCCTGACACTCTCCTCTCCCTGGGTCTTTCTCCATTGCCCACTGCTCAGATTGTTCTTTCTCCAGTTCCTTTTCCTCTGCCATTTTTTTTTTTTTTTTTTTTTTTTTTTTTTTTTGTGGATACAAGGTCCTGCTCTGTCTCACAGGCTAGAGTACAGTGGCATCATCATAGCTCACTGCAACCTCAAACTCCTGAGCTCCAGCAATCCTCCTGCCTCAGCCTTCCAAGTAGCTGGGACTACAGGTCTGCACTACCAGGCCCAGCTAATTTTTCTATTTTTAGTAGAGATGGGGTCTTGCTCTTGCTCAGGCTGGCCTCGAACTCTTGGCCTCAAGCAATCCTCCTACCTCAGCCTCCACAAAGTGCTAGGATTACAGGTGTGAGCTATAGTACCTGGCCTTCTGCCCAATTCTTAAACATGGATATTCCTGGAATTCCATCCTCAACTCTCACCATAGGGCAGGAGTTGCAAACTACAGCCCATGGGCCAAATCCCAGTTTGTGCAAATAACGTTTTATTGAAACATAGCCATATCCCTTCATTTACGTGTGTCTATGGCTGCTTTCAAGCTACGAAGGCAGAGTTGAAAAGTTGTAATAGAGACAGTATGGCCTACAAAGTCTGAACTATTTACTGTCTTGCCCTTTATAGAAAATGGTGGACAATTCCTCTCTGGAGTCTGCATAGTGGCTTGGCTCCGGAAAGGTGGTCCCAGACAAGCAACATTGATATTACCTGAGAACTCAAGAGAAGTGCAATCCTTGAGCTCCACCATAAGTCTACTCAATCAGAAATTATGGAGTAGGGTACAGGAATCTATGTTTTAACAAGCCATCCGGGTGATTGTGACATGCACTAAATTTTCAAAGTGCTATTCTATACAATCACCCTGCACAATCTCCAGAAGTTCAAGTGCCACCCTTGCATGTGAGGGTGAGTGTTGACTCAAGCTCTACTGTGATTTAAATTAGTATTCCCAACTAACTAGAGACATTTCCACCTGGAAGCTCATCTAGTCATTCAACAAACCCTTTCTGAACACCCTTTATAGGATAAGCTCTGACCTGTGCAGAAGCCAGGTTCCCAGATAAAAATATCCCCCATGCAATACTTGGGACATACTTAAGAAGAATTATTTGTTGTTTTTCTAAAATTCAAATTTAACTGGGATTCTATATTTTTATTTACTCAGTCTAACAATCCTATGTAGAGATTATAAAAGGAGCACTGAAAGTTTCTACCCAAAACAAGCACGAAGTTCAACCAGGGAGCCAATAATACAAATGCAGCATAAGGCAGTATGATAATCTCAAATATCATATTTCAAAAATCTCTCTTCCCCTTCCTTATGTCCATCAACAGCTACAAGGTCTTTTTAAGTTAAGCTTCATTAAAGGTCTGTTCTAAGTATCAACAAAAAAGGGACTCTGACTCTGGAGTTGTGGGGAGAGTGGTAAGGCTGAAAGGAACATTCTAATCAACTATGAATATAAGAAAAGGATTGGAGTATGAATCATAATGGAATGATAACAAAGACATTCAATATACTTGGATGTGCATTTCCTTAAGCTTTGATCTTTGTCAATAATTATATGCAATGAGCAGTAACTTAGTCAAAGCTTACTATTTTAAGACATTTTAATAAATATTGATTCCTTTGTCTAAAAATGATGCCCAATAAAAATTTCATAGTTTGGAATCTGGATCTAAAATTAAAGTCCTTGGCTTATGGTTCCAAATCCAAACCACAAACCAAAGCACTGTGGCTCATCTGGTAGCATTTTATCCTATTAGCAGGACAAGGATCCAGGAAGAACTCTTTAACATGTGCAAACACTGATGACAAGAGTCAGTGCAAAGCATTCTACTAACCAGCACTTTTTATAACAAAGTAGATTGCTAAAACAATGAATTGGTTAGGATGTAAAATGTTTAACCCATCAATTATTTAAAAAGTTTTCTGACAGTTCTTAGAAAAGACAATTTCCTAAAACATAAAGACAATTTTTTTTATCAAAGCTTCCAGCAATGAACACTTCCATCTAACTCTGAGCACACTCATTTTAAAAACTTTCCCCAAAAACCCCAAACGAAAACTTACTGCTATTATAATTCACCCACGCCTGAACACATTCAATTGAATCATCTGTGGTAATGGAAACAATGACAGCAGAGACAAATGGAATTCAGACTTTATCTCATTTTAGCTAATACATACTCTTTAACTTTGTCTCCCCTTTCCATTTAATCAATATTGGTTGACTTAAATTCAACAGCTCTTGCACTCAACATCTGTTTTAGGTGGAAAAAGGAAGACAATAGGGAAGAGGTATCTGCCAGGCCCTAGGATAATCTGCAAATTGAATACAACTATTCCCCAATTTGAAATTTCTGGCATTGTCTTATAAATCCAAATTTACAACTCATAAATTATATTTGTTTCTTTACAAAAGAATAACTTGTAAGCCTTCTTCCAGTGAAAAGATTTTACCACAGTATTTTTTTTAAAACACTCCTCCAAAAATTACACATTTTTCCCCCTAGAACACATCTACTAAATAAAATAAGATTTCCTTCTAATTGTTCCTTGGATAAATAAGAATTGCCAGGATAGATTAGGAACATCAAGCAGGGAACTCTGACTTCTTAAGTGGTTGTTATTGAGTAATAAGCCATGGTCCGCTCCTGTATCAGGATGTGCCCACATTGAATGGGAGTCCTGCTTTCAGAGGTGCCCTAAGATTCAGATCTGAAACCAATTCCCTGGTAGTTCAGAAAGCAACTTTTGCGTCCAGAGCACATGCACTACAGCAATGTCACTTAATACTTCTTGATGGTTACCTGTCCTCCTTGCCTCGTCCACAGACCTTAAGCTCCTTGAAGTCAAGAACAGTGATTTACTTATCTCCTTGACCCACCCAGTGTCCAGCAAGCTGCCAGTGGCACAAAAGGGTCCTGTGACCATTTATGTGTCAGTACAAAAGCAGGGTAGGAGGTGAGGAACCATACAAAAAGGTGATTCTAACCTTTCACTTTGAAAGTTGCACTTAACTTGCCATTCAAATACTGTTCCACTATTTTAACCACTAGTAGTTTTCTACTGCCCTTGATCAAGATCATGAAGGAGTAATGCCTCTCTCAGCAGAATTCAAGATAACCTGTCTTTATCAGATGTCTGAACAGTCCTTCACCATCAGTAGTCAGATAAGACACTTTTAGAAAAGTACTGGTTTATAAAAGGCTAAAGTAGCATCTTTAAAGAAATTTTGTGTGTGACTTAATACTTTAATCCAGAGATGCCTTCTTAATCCTTGAAGAAAGTCAAATCCTCATTCTAGAAATCTCAGTGTTAAGCACAATAGTCGCTCAAATCACCCCCACCATCAATGTCATCATTCTAATGCTTAATATGTAGGAGACTGGGGTGTAAGATGAACATTCTTCCCATTTCCTAAGCCTTCTTACATCAAGTGTAAGGTGTGCTTTTCTTGAGTTAGCAGGTATTTCAGCCAAAATCTCAGCACAAACTCAGTGTCCAGACAGCTCTGCATCTGCAGAATACACTGTGTAAAGTGTATTCTATGTAAAGAAAATTCACTGTACTGCAATAATAGGAAGAGACTAATGAGTTAACCATTTAAAATTTGGTCAGTTTCTCAAACTGCAAAAGGCTCAAACTGGAATTATTTTTAAAACTGAATCATACTTTTACAACCATATTTTAAAATTAAAAAAAGTACCTATCAGACTAATGAATGAAAAATAAACAAACGAACACCCTTTAGCCAAGCAAATGAAACCAGCAATAATCTGTATTCATTAAAAGTAGTTTGTTCTTACTGAATTAAAATCATATCCCTCCACCTTCAGTAACTACTAACACATTTGCTAAATCAGATGAAATCAAATCTTAATTGCAGACAATTTAATTTCAAAACAAATATTCTATGAACATTTACCAGCACAGACCTACACTTCTCTATGAAAATATGTAAGAACTCATCACCGATGTAAGGAAATAAAATATCTAAAAATATTCAGCAATAATAAAATATTTGAAACAGCCAAAGAAACACATCACAAATGAGCTTTCCTAATACTGTCTTGGTGTACAAATGAATGTATCTTGCAAAAATGAGTATTCTGTTTCCTGAGGTACCCACGCCGCTGAAAAGCAGAAAAGAGATGCAAGGAGGCCCCTGAAATGAAAACATCCACTCAAGTGGGAGCTGTTAAGCTCAGCACCAACCTCAAACAGCAGGTTCAAAGCCAACAAAGAGTTAAACACCTAGGCTAGCTCAGTAATGAATGCTTAGTAAGTTTGGCCAACGAATATCAAGTAGATACCAGGGCTAGAGCAACTGCTAAAGGGATGACCTCCTTGAATCTCATTTGCATAGCAATGAGATGTCACAAAGGCATTAAGTCTGAAACTGCAATGCTGTTTCTAATCCTGGCTTTATTTTGTTGTGACATTAAGCAAACTGCTTTATAAAGTAAAAACAGAAATGATTCCAGCAGTTCCAGCAATGGAGGGGGTGGGGGATGCACGATGTGGATTATAAAATAGCCTGGAAAACAGCTCTGCAAAGAGCCACTAAGTCACTCTGTGCGCAAAACCAGCTGAAGAGAACAATAAAATAATAACTGTCAAGGATATTTCCAAAAGTGAGAATAGGTAAGCAAGTTGCTAGCTTCTGTCAACTGATAAATGTTATTTGAGCCAAGAATAATACATGTCTATTCACAACAGGTAAAACAATATGTCAATAAAAATGAACCAAATTCTCTCAAAATGTATTTGTTAACAGCCTTAGGCTGTTGTGTATACTGATACAAAAACCTTCAATTACAGTCTGAAATTTGGAGGTTTTGTGGGTTTTTTTCCTTGCTTTAAGGAATTGTGCTTGCAAGTATTATTATTAGTTACTATTAAGGGAGAGTGGGGGCTTTAACTATCATTGGAGAATGCAACTTCCTTTTAATATGCTGGATTAAATTACACATACAGTCAAGGCTGCAAAAGAACGAGGAAAAACAGCATTGTAAGTCAAGCTTTTGTGTTACAAGCAGTTACAGACTGAAAAGGCATTCAACAAAATCTTGAATGCTCAAGCTCTATCTCTATTTTTTTAAAAGAAGAAAATGTTTCCAAGCTTCAAATGTCACAAGTTCACTTCTTTCCTGGAGTTTTATGCATCAAATTCAAACTTAGTCACAGTGCAATTAAATGAAAAAAATTTTTTTAAAACCTAAAATCTTCCTCCTTGATGCTCTGAACATGTGACTTACCCAGTTATGGTTGTTTCACTGCAGTAATTACCAAAGAACATAAAGATACCTATTCACTTCTGTCATAAAGGCAGGCAAAATGAAACTGAACTGTTAGCTGCCTATTACTCTAATTCCTGAACCACCTTTCCAAAGGCATAAAAAATAACTCTTGCCTTAGTGATTTTGATAGAACCTCAAGTTATTCACCAGACATTATGAATCTACTTCAGGCAATGAAATTAATATTTCAGTAAGTCATCTTCTATGAAACAGGAATGACCTTGGACCAAATAATAGGAAATGCAAGAAAAGTGGGGTCCAAAGCCAGAGGGTAATTGTGATTCAAAGACTCTTATGCAAATAAGACCCCTAATCAAACTAATGCTGTTTTCTACATTTTATCTTCCATCTTTTTATTTACATTCAGCTGAGAAGCCAAAATTAGAAAACAGCAGATATCCAACTTCCCGATTCGACTTGTCCTGTGCAAGCACAGGCATGGAGAACTGCATGACAGTCGTCCAGAATCTAATAGCCCATTTCCAGGAGTAACATGACATGGACCCAGAACAATTCTTAAGTTAGTTCCAGCAAGTAATAAATTACTCAGGTGCAAAATCCCACATGCTGAGCACTGGTAAACTTTTCCACATCCTTTTGTGGTATCACACAGTCTGGAAGGGAAAAGTAATTTCCAAGAGGGGAACATCTGCACTGCTGGCTCTCTGAAGCCACTCCATTTGCTGCCTGCTGACCTGCGTGCACATTCAAGTTTTAGAAAATCAAACCTGTACTGGCAGGTGATTTAAGGGGTACCAGTCTGGAGAAGCTGGATGATTCTCCAGAATCACTATAACTATGAGAATTTGGAGGTAGATCACCAAAGGCTGGGGGACAGGCCAGAAACCCAGAACCCCAGTAAGAAAAGAAATAGCTGTTGGCTCAGAGTCTTTTGGGCAAAGGGGTAAAGAGCACAGTTTGTAGAGTTAGATAAACCCGGATTAGAATCCTGACTCTGACATCTCCCAAACAATGTCACCTTGAGCAAGTCACTTATCAGCTCTGTGCCTCAATTTCTTCATCTGTAGACAGAATTATAGTACCTGCCTCACAGAGTTGTTGGGGAATAAATGAGATAATGCATGTAAAGCTCTCATCTGTGTTAGCTGTTATTAACAAATCCAAAAATGAATGAAAAAATTGTAAATGGCAAAGTTCTAAACAAATTAGTATTTGTTTGGCAAGTTACATTACCATTGTCAAAAATTCTTTTTTAATACTCAAGATACACCCAGTCTCACTCACTCCAACCAGATTGCCAACTCTGATTCCCAATGTATAAAATTAGAGAGGTGTTTCTAAGGATGTACCGGAAGCAACTTTTGGGGGGGGAGGGTCAATTTTACTTAAAAATTTTGGGAAGAAAATGTAAGTACCTTGATAACCAAGTTAAAATGTTATTTCACATTTAAATAAACACATTATGGAACAGACTATAAAATTAGCATAAATGCTGAAGAAAAATACTCAGCCCTCAAATACATACCCTCATGGCCTATCTTTGAGATCTACCCCCCAATTCTGAGAGTATGAAGTCATCCTCCTTTACCGGTATGGGGTGACAACTTTTGCAAAGTCTTGGTTGTCAATGAGAGATTTAAGTTCAACTCACGACCCTACTAATTAAGGTCCATGACCTTGGTTCCTAACCATATCTTTATCATCTGGGAAATGACGATACTAAACATCCACCTCATAGGACACAGGTGGTGCCAGAATAAAAGGATATATAAAAAGCCTGATGCAGAGGATGCCCAATAAATCTTAGCCACTTTCTTCTTCCCCCATCCCATGTTCCCCTTTTCCTACTTCTTATTCAGGATCTCAGAGAATAATGACACTTGGAACTCCACCAAACATCACCTATAACTTCTCTTGAAGATGTTAAATTATTCCAGCATCCAAAACCTATAAAATATGTCATTCGATTATCCATTGGACAAATGTTCATTGAGCATCTACTTTGCAGTAGACGCTATGAGTGAAAGAGCTCAGGAGGAAGGAAAGGGTATGCAAATACACTGTTCACAGATGAAATTTTCTGTGACATCAATGACTACAAAGCTTTTTCAGTTGGAGAAAAGAGGGATGCAATGTCAAAACATGATGGAATTCCAGGTAACTCTAGTATGGTTTAACATTCTTGCCCATGTTTACTAGGATATTGGGGTCCCCATTCAGTTCTCATCAGGGATATTAATAATAACCAAAAGTTATTACAGAGGTCAAGAAAAGAAATTAAAAGATGCAAGACCCAAACAAAAGAGAAGAGAGTCACCAAGTAGAACTGCTGGAAATTGGTCACTACTGCATCATCTACACAGCTTGACCATTTACTCTCCTTCCAGTTGAGTGGTAACATCGATCGTACCACTTAGACTCAGCACTCACAGACCACTCCAGCCTGCCCAAGAAATCTGCATGGAAGCAAAGGATCAAAATGCCCTTTCATCTAAGGAACTGTGAATTAACTCTCTGCCTTTTTCATTACTCTCAATTACTTTCCCACTATTTATAAGGATTTTTTTTTTTTTGCATAACAAAATCCAACTCTAATCAATATATGCAGTATATCCCAGCTGATTAGTATAATTCTTGCTCCACCATGATGCTGGAGTTGTGCCAGTCTTACCTAGCACACAATTAAATGTCTGGTAATGCCTGCTGCTACCCAGCAGGCCTCATGAGTTAATAGGGAAAAAACAGGATTTACATTTGCCTCCACCAGCCCCGATGTGCACTCTCTCCCTCTCATCTGCTTATAGACACGTACAAAGCATGCCTGCAGAAATAAAGGCCTGAAACAATCACACAAACCTAAAAGGCACAGGAACATGGAAAAAGGATCTCCAAAGTCTAACTCATCATCTTTTCATTTCAGTAAATCCTTCCAGAAATAAGATATCCCTCTTCTCCCCATGATTCCAGCACTGAACTGTGAGCAAATTCTAAGTACAGAAAAGACCCAGGCAGGGATCTAGATTCCCCTCAATCCAATATTATGAATTATGTTCAGTGTACCTTCAAGCCAATTTTCAATAAACACAAATCACTTAATAAGAAATTAAGAGCATTACACATTTCTCATGCTCCCATGGGTTTGGTGTTAATGAGCTTTTGTTTGTTAAGCTCACAGAATAACAAAACATCTAAAGACAGACATAGCCTTTTCCAATTTCTATTCATTCAAGAAATAATCATTGGACATTTTTTGTAATGACATTCCCAAGACACACACCTATTCACATGTTCATTTTACCAACCTGCCCCTCAAATAATACATATAGTGCAATGTAATTAAAAAAAAAAAAACACACAAGTGATTCGAAATTTTTCAGGACCTGCATTTTAATCTATTTAATAGATTAAATAGATTTCTATTTTAATCTATTCTATTACTGTCAGGTAACTCTGAACATTCATTTATACATGGACAAACTTTATTATGTACCAAAGACACTGTATATCTCATCCTTAAAGCAAAATTCTCTTACCTTCAATATTCAGAACCAGGTAAGCAGTACCCAAGGGGAAACTCTGTGTTTCAGTGTAGACTGGAATGTCTCAGTCCCTTATGAGGTATGTTGACTGTAATGTATAGTGTAATAAGAATTACAGCACAGGTGTCTGTAAATCATTTCATTTTTAAATATAAATTAGAAAGCCTCCAAGGATCCTCACAATAACAGCATTCTTATGTGTTCTATGCTTTCTTGAGACAGATAGAACTCAGGACTGAGATATACTCCTATATCCCAGGATTTCACCTTTGACTTTGAACATCAAACTCCACGAGAATATACCATTAGGTACAAAATTCCTCTATCAGGACTTCCTCGAAAATACAGTGGTGCTACTGAAAGGTGACCAGACATACGTGTGCATCCAATATGCCTTCTTGGTGTCTTCATCACACTGAGAACTTCCAGGAAAGAGCCAGAGCTTTGACAGATCAGACAATCAAGGACCTAAGTATGTGTTCCTGAAGAACCTTTCCTTCAATCCAAAAATGTGGACATCAAAACTACTATAGCCCACCAGTACCAGAATTGTAATGTAGTCCTAATACCTCAAAGAGATATTTTTCGATATTTGGTCATAAATGTTCAATCATTAAAGTCAGTAATCACCATCCAAGTTGAACAGAAGCAAACATGGTCATTCAATTTTATATATTAAACACTTGCAGGATCTAGCAATAATAAGAGTAGGGGACCAAAGAGTAATGTTATGCCACTGAGCCCCAGGAATGACGGCCTATGAGAGAGAGAGAGACACACCAGCACAGGTAATTTCATCACAAGGCACCTGGTAATAGCACTACACTAGCACTACAAAGTGTCAGGGGACCTGAGTGCAGAGATATGAAAAAAAAAATCAATAGAGGAGATCAGGTTTAAGCAAGACCTTGGGATGGCACAGGGTTCTAATCAGTGACTGCAGGATTTGGGAGGACGGGGAGATTTATTATAAAGGGGCCAACAAGCACCAAGGAGAACAAAGGCAGCAGAAGGTTAAACACTCCTAGGAGATAAGGGGTACTTCTCTGGACGCTCCAAAAACTGGGAGTGGAAGTGGGATACTATTTATAGTATCTTCACAAAAGAGCTGACGCTGTCAGAAGTGTGATTCTAGGTTGGACTGGAATGGCCTTACCATCCAGGAAATTCTTTAACATTTCCTTCATATTTCCATTAATGAGGTGCCATTTCTCTTCTCCAACTCCAATCCCATCTTCCCCTTTTAGTTTCCTCTCTGATGCTTCTCAAAGCAATAGTGAGGGAGAAGGTTGAACTCTGACTTTCGCTTTATCATACATTTGAAAGAAAATATTTAATGTGTATACACTCTTGCCTCTCTTTAAAAATTTTGATATATATGGGAGCCAAGCACAGTGGCTCATGCCTATAATCCCAGTACTTTGGGTGGCCAAGGCAGGAGTTCCAAGAGGCTTGAGGACAGGAGTTCCAGACCAGCCTGGGAAATACAGTGAGACCCTGTCTCTACAAAATTTTTTTTAAAAAATTAGCCAGGTGTGGTGGTACACACCTGTAGTCCCAGCTACTCGGGAGGCTCAGGTGGTCGGATCGCTCAAGACCAGGATTTCAAGGTTGCAGTGAGCTATGATCACACCACTGGACTCTGGCCTGCGTTACGGAGCAAGATTCTGTCTCAAAAAAAAAAAAAAAAAAACCACAAAAACAAAAACTTGATATACAAAAATTTAAACTTAAAAAATAAATTAAGGACAGACAAAACAAAATATTCTTTACTTTATAAGAGAATTTGCCACACAGGATCTGCTTAAATGAATAGTGAGTTTTCCCTAATTGAATGCATTTAAAACGTGATTTGCTTTGAAAAACGTGATTTACACTCAACATTTTAAAACATATCTATTGCATAAGAGCAATCTAAGTTTATTCACTTTATTATAATAACCATTGATGAGATGTATGAAAGTGGCAAATCTCAAAATATCTGCATCTTCCTCTCTTTAAAGAATATGTATAACATTATTAATCCTACCTATTTAACAAAATTATACAGAGTATAAATTGAACAGAACGTGTGTACTACTGAATATTACTTGGGAGTAAAGTGATTAACGCAAGTAATTACACACACAAAATCTACACTTCCAAAGTAAAAAAAGATTATCTAATCATTGGATAATTCAAGATCATCTCAGAAATTGATCTGGCAATATAATATGTTTTGTCTTACATTTCCCATTCGATTGTAAAATTGCCTGGATTGCCTAATTTCCTCATTTTAGTAATTGTCTCCTGAATACAAATGTAAGACATTACTGTACCATTGTTAATCCAGGGACTTCCAAGAAGATGATGTCACTTCAATTCACACTGTACTAATTTAGGGTCACGCACATATTATGTCTTTTTTATGTCTATTAGGTAAACATCATCCAGCCCAGAAAGCTAACTTTTGAAGGGTCAAGCACCACAGTTGTTTAATATGCTCCATGCAAAAATTAGTCAGAGGTACTAAGTATATTCTTAATACACTTTTGCCAAAAAAATGACATGGACTTAAAGAACCCAGCATATGCCATCTGAAAGACTAACAACGTAATGTGTACTTAGTTCAACCAGACTGTGAATGATCTGCTATGTCTACAGGAAAGATGGAATGCTAGATTACTTTAAACAGCTCCTAGTTAGAGAACATACCTATGAAGATGAGGAATTACAAAATCTTATAAAACTAGCTGTTCACATTAATACCAGTACAGGAGGCAGCCAAAATTTAAATCATAAACAGGTAGTGACAAATCCTCAAGGTTTCAGTGAACCATGCGTCTCTCTTCCTCACTTCTTGTCAACATTCTCCAGTTACCCCCTTCCTAATTGCAGTACTTTCAGGCATTTATAATCATCAAATGTAGTTCAAAAAGAAATATATCCCACAACAAAAATATTTTTAAAAAAAGAATTTTCCAGTCTCCTATATGATTGGAAACTTTTTCATGCCAACAATGAGGAATGTAAAGAATTTGTATAACCAGACCATCAACCGTAAAACTGAAAATGATGCAAAAAAAAGGTGAATTTAAATGTAAATTCTGCTATCAAATATAATATAGAGCCAGTGGTTATAAAGATGAAATTACTCTCACAAATTACTTCTAAGTTGCTAGAGCAAAAGTTCCACAATAATAATTCTATTTCCCAGCCCTTGTTTTTCAGTGTTATTGAGCTTTGCCTAGTGCTTAGATGATGCTTCCTAATGTTTACAAGATGGCATGAACTCACTCCATGGAATAACCATCAATGGTAGAAGCAACATCATCCTAATCAGTTGCAAAGTCCAAAAAAAAAAAAAAAGAAGAAGACAAAAAAGCGCACATCACTGAAGTTGAGAAGCACAAAATAGCAAACGGTCAAGTTCCAACAGCTAAAAAGATCCAAGACATTAATGGGCTTTTAATGAGTGAAACATGCCATGAGAAAGAGACCTTCTGTCAATAAATCCAAATCCTTGTTCACTAATTAAATCATCTTTATACAGTGTCTGAATATGTAGACACCAGACTTCAACATTTCTTAATTATATGCAATTCCAGGCATATTTTTCCATTTAATTGACATTCTGAAATGCCTTTACAGGCCTATCAGATAGGTACCAAATTCTCAAAGGAGATTACCACACACTTCTGAATTCTGATTTGTCTGATTGAAATTGTTATTAGAAAACATTTTTTTAAGTATGCGAAAGATTCACACCCCCTCTATCCATAATACCAGTGATGTTAAAGTCATCTGCATTTATTTGGCCCACTTTCATGTATACATTTCTTTGCAGTGAGGTCCTCCACAGCCAGGCCAATCTGATGAAACTGTAGCTACAAAATCCAGCCTGGCATGGGACCCTGACACATGATCACACAACACACTGTGCTCAACCAATGACAGCAGCAACTGCCATCATTGAGTCACGACTTAGAGCCAAACAGTGAATATCAAAAACCACAGTAAAAAAAAAAAAAAAGACTTCAGTTGTCCAACATATTAATCACAGACTGAAAAAAATCAACAAAATATCATATGTAATAGATGCCCTAGATTTCAAAAAAGACCAAGCCACTTCTCCCAACAAGCTATAGCCTTATTCTGCTTTTGAAGAAAAAAAAAAAAAAACACAGAGTATATCTGATAGGAAAAAAACTGACTTTTTTTTTATACTATCATTAAGCACATTTGTCACTAAATTTAATCTGTGTCATCTGGCATACTTTCAAATGTTTACAAGTGTTAAGTAATGTTCAATGATATTTAATAGTATTAATAATTTAGGGTTTATTTCAAAATGCAACACAGTAATAGCTGCTCCAGAGTGCCCACTTTTTAACCTTCCATGGTACTAAAAAGGCTATAATTTTTATCAGATTGTTTGGAATTTAATTTAGTTGAAGTCCTGAAGTTACAATTAAACTTCCAGTTAGCCTTTCATATCTGTGCTTCATTCAACAGCTGAGCTTATCTCTGACATCCCCCCCAAAATTACTGAAATATTATTTGCAACTGTTCTGCAAAGTACAAGTATCAACAAGTCATACTGAACATCCAAGGTAAAAATTCTACCCTTTTCAGTCACATTCTGGAAGCTAGTGTTACTCTAACACTTATTTGACTTTTTTGTTGTTGTTGAAAATCAAGCAACAGACCTAAGTGCTGCATATCTGAAGGATTTCTATGCCAAAGGTAGCCCTGGGATTCATAACCCTCAAACATAGGAAACAGAATGATACACCATACACACCTGCACGTAGGCTCACAAACATTTAAAAAGTCTAAGAGTCCTCTTTGAACTTGGGGAGTAGGGAACCACAAAAGGATAGTGAAAAAAGGACTTATTCAATATTCTGATTATACTCCCTTTACACTCCTCCTAAAAGTTTACTGCAGCTCATATTAATCTCTCCCTCTTCTTCTAAGGCCCTTCCTCATTGACCTTCTTTCGTCAATTAATACTATCATGTGTTGACTTCTAATGTGAGCATTTGGGTATCTCTCATTTTCCCAACAAAACAATAAGCAAACAGAAGTGATGAATATATTTTATTATTCTTTGAATCTTGCCTACTGCCTTGTAAAAGATAGGTAGATTCAGTAAATATCACTGAAAAGAAATTTAAAACAAATGAATTCTTTAAAAGATAAACAGAGTAAAATAGAAAAGAGGCATTTTTAAAAGAAAGAAAAAATAAATTATCTTAAATTCCATTAGTCTTTACAGAATAAAAACAACGAAATACATTTAGGACAAGGCAAAATAAGGCAAGAGTTAATTAAACGAATTTCCTTTATTAGATAGAGTCTATGATTCACAGTCTTGGAACCCGGAAAGCTCAGAAAGGCGAAATAATAAAGTCTGCTCAAGGACCCCTCCTCCCAGGGTCACCTATATGACTTTTCTGCCCAGGCAAGGCAACACCCTCATATTGCACAGTCCAAGGAAGGATAGTCCTGCCACCCTCCCCAGACCTCCTCTGGGGACTCCCATGAATATATATATCTATCCAGTGAAGACCACCATCATGCCAGTAAATCCATTCTCAAATTTTCATCCCTTCCACTTAATAGGAAAGAAAAAAATCCAATCCTAAAATAGGCTAAGAAATTAAGACTAACCTTGGAATGTCATTCCAATTCAGAACTGCTAGAATGGGTCATTTGTCACAGTTACATGTAACTGATAGCCTATTTTGGTAGACCAGAAACTGGCTTGAAGCCACTAGACAAGTGTCAAATATATTCTCAATAAATTCAATCTGTGGCATGAACTGAATTTCTTTGTAAAGGAAAGGCAAGCTTTCCTTTAAAAAAAAAAATTGGGGGAAAGAAATTTGGAGAAAGGGAAACAATGTAAAAAAAAGTAAGAAAAACATTTATTAAAGGAGTAGATACTCCGAAATTGACAGAAAACTCACTAAGTTTGAGATGCCTGTACAATTAAATTGACCAAAACAAAGATATTTAGTTTCAGAGTCTTCCCAGATGAAGTTATCACACTGTGCTGATCTTCAAAAGGTCAGGCTATAAAACACAGGCCCAACCCTCATCTTGGGTAGAAAGATGCCAATAATGACATATTCAACAATCAGATATCAAAAAAGTATGGCAGAAAATTTTACCAATAAGCAAGACTACATACACAAGGATTGTGCTTCTTCCTTTAATATTTTTAAGACTATATATGTATCTGTGGAAATAGACACTGTCTTACCTACAGGAAGGAATTAGGCAGGACACAAGTCCTTCACTCTAGGTCTGTCAGATCCCTTTCTTTTACATTTTCATTCTAACTCTGATGTTTGCTACAATCAGCAAAAACAATGGTTCATCAATAGCCTTTCCCCAGCAACCAAAGGAAATCAATTTGAATGGATTGGCCCATCTGATCCCATCAGATGATCCCTACTCAAGGCTCCTGCAAAAGAGAAAACCTGGGTATGACCCATAATGGAAGAAACCAAATATCCACAATATTATCCTTTTCCCTCTTGCCCCAGAGGGAAAAGCCCATCCACCAATAAATTGGGCAAATGTGGGCTATGAAGGAACACAATACCCAAGGCCACCATTGGTGAAATAAGGCCACAATGGTCCATTTTGCTCTGTGAGCTATTAATATAGCATAACTACACAACATCTATGTGGAGCACTCCTCAGACCAGCTGGTAATGACTAAAGACCCTCTCCTCACTGGTAATTGTATACTTCTTTCTATTTGACATAATTCATCAGCCAGATTAGTGCAGGTCATTCTGCATCCTATGAAGAAGGCAGGGATGATAACATAACCTGACACATCAAAATATTCTTATGTGAGCCGCCTGAAGAGCTGCTGCTTCACAAAAAGCTGTGGGCTAGCAAAATAACCATATAGCATACAGGTCACTGGGCATCCACTCTGTTTATTGCTACTCATTTCATTTCTGAGTAGCTCAGCACAACTGTAATTGCTAGTTAACTGACAGACTGGGTCTTGGCTATTAAGAAATCCCCAAAATGACTCTTCCAGGAACCAGAATAAATAAGATTTGAAAGAAAGAAAAAAAAAATGAAAAGGTCTGATAACCAGTCACTGGTCAACAAACACTGGCTGTGAAAATCCTGCAGGAACAAGAGATGGAACCAGCCCAGCAGCTGACCGATTTCTGATCTCTGAGCCAGCTGCCTTTCACGTGGAGTTCTCTGTGTGGTTCAGATATGAAGACGTTACAACTGGACAGTTCTGGGAACTTTCTCATCCCAGGGCATTGTGCATAGGAACTGGCCCCCCCATCACTCATTGTCCAAGTTCCAAAAAGACATTCATGATTGAATATGAGCATTCGGTATAATTCTGAGAGACAACTTTTCTCCTTGCACAATGATTTTTAGAAACCCTTCCCCCACTCCCAAGCCTATTAGATAAAAAGCACATCAAAGCGCTAAAGTTATTATGCATTTTTCTGTCTTTGTTTCCTGGCGCCCTGGTTTTCTTGGCTGTTCTTTATCCTCACTGTTCAACTGCTCCAATTTAGGAATAAGCACTAAAAGACAGAAAAAAGAAAGCAAAAGCAGTTGGCTCTGTGCATTTCTAGGATTCTGCAGAATCTCAATCTCTCAATCACTTCTCCCTCCTCCTCTCTCCTCCATCCCCGCCTTTCCTTTCCTTCTCAGATTCAAATCTCCACGTCACACTAGAACATCACTCAGTGTTCGACAAACTGTGAAGTTCAGTGCCTGCCTGCCGGTGGAGAAGCAATCTGGGCTCTCTTTGATCAATACTGAGCTGTGAGCACCTCGGTCCTCAATTCCTAGATGGCGGGCTTCCTCTTCCCACCACCTGAATTTGCCGCCTGGATCAGGGCAAAGTCGTCTGCGGTGCTTCTGGCCGGTTCCGTGTCTCTCCGCTTTTATTTCATCTCTGCCCGGGCGCAATCAGGGAATCTAATCCTAGCAACAAAGCCAGGAGCGCAAATCCAGCGTGATGAACTGGTGGGCCAGCTCCCCCGCCCCCTTCCTCCCAGCGCCCGGCTCGCCTTTGAAAAGAGAAGCTTCGGGGCCAGAAAATTAATATGTCCGGGGCGAGGAGGAGAATAGCGGCGGAATCCAAGTGGCCAGGAGTGGTTTGGGTTTTCTTGTTTGTTTACGTGCCTCTTTTAAACATCAAGGCCCCACAAATAGGAACCCAGGCCGGCCGAGCCCCCGGTGGGAGCGTCGCGGCCGTAGGCTGCCGAGACAGCTCGCCCCCTCCCCCCGCGCGCCCTCCCCCAGTCTGGCTGCGGCCGGGGCCGGGGACGGTGGGGGAGGTTCGCGCGGGTTTGTCTGACACTTGTAAATGGAAGTGGGATCCAACTTGGAAGACAAACGCGCCGGAGTCTGGGGGCGGAGAGGAGCGGGAGCAGGGGAGAGGTGGAGAAAGGACTTCAATCATTAGCGCGGTCCCCGAGTCTCTCCCGCCGCGGCTGCCGCAGGTTCGCCCAAACCCGAAGCGGAGTCCCACAGGGCGCGCGGCGGCTGCGGCGAAACAGGGTTGGGGGCTAAGGCGTTAGGAGTCGGCCAGAGTCGCCAACCGCCCACGTTCCGGGCTGCAGGCGCCTCTTCTTCCCGGGAGCCTCTCCTAGTCCCTCAGGGCCTCCTCGTCAGGTCTCCGCAGCCTCCCCGCCTCTCCATCTATTCCCGGACCCCTTCTCCACTGCCCGGTTTGCGCCCATTATTATGTGGAGCGGCAGCCTCAGGGTGCCACGGGCAGCACACCCACACAGCGGGAGCGCCCCCTCTCCTCTCACCCCAGGCGGCTCCCTCAGCTCGCACACTCCGGCCACCCCCGCTTCCTCGCCCCAAGCGTACCCCCGCCCACGGGAGCCGGGACGCAAAAAGTGAATAAAAGTTGCCTTCCACGAGCCTAAGCGTGGTCAATGTTTAACCGTCTCGGAAAGCACACGCGACAAAAGTCGGCGAGACAGGAGAGGAGGGAATTCAGACCGCAGCCCTGCTAAAAATACCCGGGCTCGCCACCTCGCGCAAGCCGGAGGGCCAGATGCACTTTAGCTCAGCGACTCCCACTGGCGGAATCCTCGCGCTCACCGCGCGCCGCGCCAGGACGCTCCAGGCCACCTCCGCTGCCTCCCTGCCCGCGGCCCTCAGCCCCTCGGCCCCTCACCCCCGCCAGCGTGTATACACTGGCTCGGAAGAGGGAGTCCACCCTGCACCGCCCGAGACGGGGGCCTGAGCGCGGGGCTGGTGCGCCCGGCGTTCCCGCCCCCAACACGGAGCTGGCTGCTCCGCACCCCCAGGACCGTCTGACCCAAGCTGCTTTCTTTTCAAAGACAAGCAGCCCTCCCGCACGCGCGCCAAAACCCATGCACTCTCGCAAAGCATTCTGTGTCCCTCTCCCTGTCAAGACACCAGGAACGGTCTCTCCCTCCCGACCACTCCGGAAGAGCCAAAGCCATCCCCACAACCCGCGCAAGCTGGAGTCAGGCGTGGGGAGAGGACCCTCAGACTGTCTGGTAACCCTTTCCCCTTGCTGGCGAAAGTGGAGGCTGGGCTCCCCGCTCTGTGTGGCGCCTCTCCTAGCGACAACTCAACTTGCATCTCCGGTCCCCTAAGTGCATCTATTGGCATCTGAACATCCCCAGTGCGTCCGACAAGCACCGGTTACCCAGCAGGCTCGCCGCCTGGACCTCCTCATCCACCTGCAGCGGGCGGCCAGGACCCGGGGATGAGAGCACCGCTCTGCAAACCCCCTCACACCCCGCCCCAAACCCTCAGCCCCAAACTTGGCCAACTCTCCGCGTAAACCTCCCGGCTCCCGCCGCAGGGCCGAGCCTCTCTGTCCTCCGGCTTGCAGCCGCGGCGACCACGGCTCCAGGCTGCGCCCAGGCAGCAACTTTACAAGGTGAAAAGTTTCCCTCACGCGCTCCGCCGGCTCTCGCCTCCCCGAGCCCACCTCGCAGCCCATTTGCTCCCGGCGGCTGGGGCCGTGCTCCAGAAGGCGCGCTCCAGCCGGTGCACCAGGCAGCCAAATAATCAGCTAAAAATCCCCACGCACCCTTGCCTCGGCCGGCGATCCAAGGCTCCAGCAGACGCTTCCCCCGTGTTCTTCCTCACCGGGAGCTCTCCTCAGGGCGAGCCGGTCACCAGGCTGCCGCCGCCGCAGTGCTCGCCGCGCGCTCACTGGGACTGGGGCCGCGAGCAGAGGCGCTGGGCGCTCGGGACCCCGCCGCCGCCGCGCCGCCGCCGCCGGGGGTTCGCAGGCGGAGGAGAGGAGCCGGGAGGAGGAGAACAGCAGCGGGAAGCGAGGGACGGGGGCGCGAGATCCCAATCCGCAGCCCGGCTCACAGCGCAGCCTGCCGGGAGGAGCGCCGGCTCTCGTGTCTGCTCCGAGCTGCCGCCGCCGCCGCTACTGCCAGCCGCCTCGCCGCTCCGGGCTCCCCATCACAGCCGACGCCGACGCATGGCCAAGCCCCTCGCCCGTCTCCCCCTCTCGCTTCCCTCTCGCTGTCTCCTCCTACCAAACCGCGAGCAAAAGGGGCGAGGGGGAGAGAAGCCTCGGCGTCGGGGATGACTAGCGATCTCGGAGCGTGGCGCGGGGGAGAGGGGCGAGCGGGAGGGGGCGGCGGGGGGGGGGCGCGGCGAGCTGGAGGGCGCTCCCGGCGCCGGGCCTGGAAGCTGCACTAATTTTAGAGCGCGAGTCTTCCTCCAGCCCTCTCTCGGGGCTCGAGGATAACACCAGCGTGCTTTCCTGCTGCGGGAAGAGCGTGGCGCCGGCTTCCGAGCTCTCACACAGCGCGGAGTCTGACCCGCGCCTCAGCTGGGTGGAGAGAGCGCGCGCGCGCACGTGTTACTCCTCTAGGGCAGATGAGGAAACTGAGGCACACACACAGGTTAAAATGGTTTATCTAAGGTCCCAAGGCTAGTTTGCAGCGTGAAGATTAAACTGTCAAATGCTGTGCCTCAGGACTAAAAATGTGTCTCCCAGTCTAGGGCTCTTACTACTTCCCCACACATTTTTAGATCCTGGGGCGTCATCCGGTTACCTTGTGGAGGAGGGAATTAGAGTAAAAAGGTAATGTGGTGCGATCTTTTCTCCACTCAACAGCACCCAAAACGTTTTAAACATTTTTGTTGTTGTTGAAATGGAGGAGAAGTACTCAGAAAGACATGGGTGATTGATTTGGGGCTTGATGATTTGCAACTCCAACATGTCAGTCCTGTTCCAGTCACTTCTGCACCAACCACAGGAGCGCTGGGACTCCCTGACCGCACTGCCTCCCCCCACTCCAGCCCCATCCCACGCTGCTGCAGCAGAGCCCACACTGTCCCCTGCCTTGTGTGTCCTCACACTTTTGCCTTTCTTCCCCTCATAGCAGAGGCAACCTTAACACACACCCCCACCGCACCACCACCCACGCGCGCGCGCGCGCACACACACAGAAACTCACAGCTGTTTCTATAGCAGGCCTGCAAGCTGCAAGCCGGCACGTTGCCTCAGATGCTCTCTCCCAGGCAGTTTCTCCCCAACTCAACCATTGGCACGGGGGAGACGCAAACTAGGCCTGCAGTGTCTTCCCCACTCTGGGGAAATCTTTACTTTTTTTAAACTATGAAATTCTCTCTGGAGAGCTATGTGGGGGTTGCTACTGGGGGGGTTGTGCTCAGTCACTAGAGCAAGCACTCTGAAGAGCCCCTTGAGTTTACCTTTCTGGCCTTCCAGCTTCCAGCCTGGGGCTTCTGACCTGTTCTCAGTTACACAAAGGCCTTGCCACTCCCCACGGGTGGAAAGTTCCCCCTTGAAAACCTCCAGCAGCCTTGACTGCTCCATAAAGCACCTGGCATGCTCTGGTCACTCCGCCCTGAGAGTTTAATGTGAATACTTAGGAACTGACAGCTCCCCATACATCAACTAATTCGGAGATAATAAGCATGATGTTTCATTGTCAGGGAAGGCCAGAAGATGGGTCTGGAGTGAAGGAAACCACCAACCAACAGGACTAGGAAAACTTACCTGCTCTCCAAAATGTTATCATTTGAATAATTTTTTTTTCTGATTTTGTTTCTATTCAGCAGCTTTCTAAGACATTAAAAGTTAATTGTCATATAAATGTGTCCCTGGCATGGTATTTTGCTGGTGACTGACAGAATGCAGATAACTTTGCATCAAAGATTTTAATGAATCAATGTATTTCCCACCTGAGTGCTTCTGTGAAGTGCTGTTACAAGTTGGCTCCTGCAACCAGGCAGGCACTTTGGGTAGAGTCAGCTGGTGGTTGTTTGGCCACTGGGATGCTCAAGAAAGGAGTGCTGGCAGGGAGGCAGGGCACCTTCCACCTTCTGCCTGGGAACACTGCCAGGTAAATGGAGGGGTGGCCTCTGCTGCTGCTGGTGTTGCTCCTGGATTTCAGCTCCTCCAAATGTTCTCTTATGCCTCGGAGGCGCCTTACAGATAAATACAGAAATCTGTCTAAATTTCAGCCTCCCCCTCCCTAGGCAGTGCATAGATAATAAAGTAAACAGTTTCAACTCCGGGGCACACATAAGCCATTACAGCCTGTGGGTAAGAGACTTCCTGCAAGGATGGTAGAGTGGTTTATCTAGTGGCACACCCCTCTGGTCATTTCAGATTTGCATAGCATTTAATATTCATCAGTGTAATAATTCTGATTGTATGAGAAGAGCATTTTATTATTTTTTTTTTAAAAAATGCCTACTATGTGCCAGTATCGTGGAAGGCACAGAGTGGATAAAACAGTAAACTTTATGACAGTAGAGAATTTATGTATCATACTTACATTTCTAACCTTGTATAAGGCCTGGCACACTCAATAAATATTAGTAAATATTCAATAAATATTCAAAGAATGAACGGATGATGAAAGCTTGAGAATCTTCTATTAGATCCAATGAATATGATATATGGGACATTGAATTCCTTATAGGAAAGGAAGCTAAAAAATGAAAAACTGTAAAATCATATCCCTTGCTATATCACACCTCCCATACATGACTTCAAAATCCTCTAGGCCTCACCTGTCCCCTTTAGCCACTGCAGGGGAAACCAGTTCTAAGTGGTCTCCAACTAGCTTCATGTAGGTAAAAATCTGACAGTGCTTCCTTCATCCTGGACCTCTCTTGCATCTCACTTCCCACCCAGGGCTTTTTGGTTGAACTTTCAATGTGAACTAAAACCTAGAAGTGTGAAAGAATAAATACCCCATGGGAAATCTTTGACTAATGGGAGATGGAAACCTGTGGAAAATTGCTCCCGTCTCCATCTGCAAGCAGAAGATCCTGAAATATGTTACATGGAGCTTCCCAGATGGTCTTGATGAATGATGCAGCCATTCTCCTGAAGCAGTGGCCAGCCTGATAACACAATCTTTCCATCCTTTCCTGGTTCCCTCTGTCTGTCTCTCACGTGCTTCCTGGGATCACACTCCCCAATAAAGTATTTTCAGTAAATCCTTGTATCGCGCTATAATTTCTGGCAATCCCAGAATAAAACATCTACCATCAATCCTAAATACTTACATCAAGGAATGGACAAATGATTTTTCAAAATGTCCTATGAGGACATTACTCTTAAAACAAATGTGTAGCTAAGGCCATCCGTGTTGGGGAACCCATTGTACCACTAGAAGTTCTCTAAATTAACTTTCATTTAGACTACAAGGTTTATTAAAGGATAAGTAATTAAAATGTGCTAATTTTGAGTTTACATATGTGTAATTAAAACTCAACAGTAACTGCAGGAATTTTTAAGAAGACCAAAAATGATCTTGTTACAGAGGAATATTTTATCGCTGATTTTTTTTAGAAATGCAGTTTTATAATAATACTAAGAAACAGACTGACTTTTATTTTTAAATTCTCTATAGATAGTGCTCCCACCTACCCCTTTGCCTTAATGTGTGCAGACCCCTCCTATTGGCCTACCCTTGGTATGTCACTAATTGTACTTGCACATGGCCTTCTTTGCCACTTAACTATCCTAAGGCTGATCAGTCCCAATCCTTCTTATTTTGAAACAGAAGCCAAACTAAACTTGCATACACCTAATTACTCTGTTGTCAACAAATAAATTGTCCTACCAACTGTCTTTATCCTTTGGGAAACTCCTTTTTATGCCTGTCTTTGGCTACTACTTTCCCTTCCCTTTGACTACACAGAGACTAATAAATGTAATTTCAGACACCCCTTATTTTTGTTGTTTTTTTCAGACACTCATTTTTAAGATACCCACTATTCTACATTTTTTAGAATACCCCTCCTCTTCTTTTTTAGTAATTAATTCATTTACCCATTCATTCATTCAAAAATTATTTTTGAGCAGCTATGTTCTTAGCTCTCTGCTAAGTGCTGGGGGTATAATTGTTAGCAAAAACTGAGGATATATCTACTCTCATGCATCTTTGAGCCAGTGGAGAACTTACCATTTATCAAATGATCATTTAAAGAAAAGCAACAGTGAGAAGGGCTACAAATGCATGATTTAAGTTGTTTGTTTAATTACCATCACCACTATCCCCCCAGTGAGGGAGACTTTCCCATCCTTTGTTTATAAGCTGAAGTTCAACACTAACCGTGACTAATAAGCATAAAGGGTACTTAGTGCTATACCTGTTATATATGTTGACATAATATTATAAATAAGGGCAAATGTCATCAGTTACCAAGGTACGAATAGTTCCAGGATCCCACTTCATCATTTTTAACAAAATTTTCACCTACCCTCTTGACCTCTAATTAAATCTGCATTTTCCCAAATATCGTGAGGATGACATACTAGGTTTTTTCATTCAAAATCACAACTTATTTATAGTTTATGGGTACTTCATTTTTGCCCTGATATTTCAATATAATAGTTAAGTTATATTATGAATGAAATGTGCTTATGTGGGCGGGGCTACTTTGATCATCATTTACAACATATTTCTGTGGGAAAAGCATTCCAAGTTTAAAGCAACAAGCTTAAAGACTTTTGGAACATAATTTGTTTGCAAATTAAGACATTCCTTTACCAATCAAAGGGAAAGTTGCCATGTAACCCAAAAGTGAGGTGTAATAATTTATTATAGATTCCATAAAATCTTAGAGTTACAAAATAGTTATCTATTTCACTGTCTTTTGATGTGGCCATATCATAGCTGCTATTGTTTGTCTGTAGTTACTTTTCTAGTGCACCCCCCAAAAATATTCTAGGCACAGAATGAAGACTTTTGTCTACTTGCCAAATGGAAGAAATACAGGATTTTCTGCCTTATTCATTGACTAAAGCAGTAAAGAATTTAGAGAGAAATACATCAAAACTAAGTAGCCACAAAATCAAAGAGGAAAATAAAAGACTTTCTAAAAATGGTGAACAAATTATAGCAATTTGGTTTTTTATCTGATCTTAATTAAAGCAGCAAAGTACTATTAAATATAAATGTTGACATTTTGCCTCCAATTAAGAAACACAGGCCTTGTTTTCATTTTGAATTTATGAGAAGGCCTATTTACCCTTATTTTTGTAGTACTTTGGCTAAACAATTTAATAACCATTTCATTTCATCAGACCTAATATCAGTCATGAATGTCAATGTAATTTTTTAATAGTGAACTTTATCAAACTATTTGCATAACAAAAATGTCACTATGAACAAGCACCTTGCTGCCTGTGATTGTGTTGTTAAAAAGAAATGGGAAGAACAACATCTATTTTCAAATCTGATAACTTTGTTCACCTGCAAATAACTAGTGACCAAATACAGGTGATTTTTTAGCAAAATGAAACAACTACTAATTATGAGGAAGGAGCAGTTTCAAGGAGTCGACAATAGGATTCAGTTTTTTTCATTTCAGAGTCTGCCTGTCCAAATTCAAACCAGATTTGTGGTGATTAATAGTTCTTTTCCTCTGGCTCTGTTTTAGGAGTCAATTTGAAACAAGCTACTTCTCTCAGTATATTTTCCATTAAGGGGTCATTATACAGTATTTATGAAGCATTGACATGAATTCATTCATACACTGTAAACCCACTATATGCAGAGTGGCCAGTTTTGAGTTATAAAAGGTTCTTGACGTCAGGAATTTCACCCATGAATAGAGCACTACCCTTAGACTCAGTAACATTTACTTATGAAAGTCAACAATCCTTTCAACATTAACACGTTTATTTTCAGTTCCTTGCTACCCCACCAAGCCTGGGACTTTCTCCGCTGACCACTAGTCTGGGTGGGGTTTCTGTGTTCCCAGTGGCACTTGGTCTTTACCTCTGTGATATCACTTCTCCCACTGCCTCATCCTTAGTTTCACCTCCTTTTGCATCTGTCTCCACCAGACTAAGAAGCCTCATGAGGATAAGACTGGCCTTTTATCTCTCTATCACCAAGTTGAGCATCACATGGCAGGTGCTAACAAAATGTTGGCTTGTTGAATGAATAAATTCAACCCAGATTTATTTGTTTGGGTTTCCAAGAGATGGGAGAGAATGGGGTGACCTTAAGAAGTTTTACATTGTTTCAAATTTCCCCGGAGAGAGGCCTAAATCAGTGATTCTCAAAATGTAGTGCCTGGACCAGCAGCATCTTCATCAATTGGGAACTTGTTAGAAATGCAAATTCCCAGGCCCTAGAAAGGACTTAGTGGTTCAGACATTCTGGGGACACAGCCCAGTGGTTTACATTTCAATGAGCCTTCCTGGTGATTCCGAATCTTCCTAAAATTTGAGAACCCTGATCTAGATCTTCCTAGTCCCAACATATACACACACTGCTCATAGTTCAGTGTAAACCCAGGTGGCCCCTGATCCTGTGTCCTCAAGGACAGGTGGGCCATACTTCTTTAACCCAACCTTTAAATCTAACCTGACTAATTTGGCAAAAACTCCATATTATTCTCCTTGCTCCCTGATGGGGTGGTATTTGAGCTTGAATTGACAGATAATTGCTTCAATTAACCAATTCATTTTGCTTAGGTAGGCACAGCTGGAGGTAAAACCATCATCTAGCTCCTAAAGGTGTTCTAGTCCCTTCCCCTCAGGCTGAAGCCAACTGGAGACTTGCTGAGGAGGGGAAATTAACCACTTGGCGAGAGAATAGAGCCAGTATCTGCATCTACTGGGACCTGTTGACAGGTTTGTTTTTTTCTATACCCTGGTTCATATGATTTTATGCCACTAAGGTCTGGCCCATGAGTGATAGAAGGAAGTGCTTCTTATAGTGTCAAGCACACTTTGGAACATCTCCCCTTAGTTGGAATCATAACAGTAGAAGTGAATTATCCTGGGAAAGTTCTGTTGCCTATTGCCTGAGCATCTTTGATTTTCCTAAGTGCAATTTTGCATGGATGTGAACCGGAATTTAAGTTTGTGTACCTTATGGTCACTGTTGCCATCACAGTCATAGGGACACATTTTATTTCTGAAACCTTGAGACAAGAATTTAGAGGCAAGTAATTATAAACAAGCCTTGTTGGTATTAAGAAGTAATCAGATTACTCACAAGAATTAGGCACCTTGAAAAATGAAAGACTGCTTAAGGAGTTACATGGAAAGTTATTTTCATTTTCTTCAAGTCGTGCCTAAAATCAGTAACAGTTTTTTGCCATTTTTTTTTTTTTGGTCTTGCCATGCTTCATGTATTACTTTCCAGAAATACTTGAAACCTGGTGCCAATAACTTTTTATTTGCCTTTAAGAAAAAATTGACTTACTTGATAGAGCCTTCTATCTTTCAGAGTTGGAAGGCTTAGGTGAAGAAATGTCTGAAGAAAATTTCATTTCTCAGTACATATTTCTGAGCTTGTTTGGGAGTGACAGTAATGGCATTACAAGGTATTGAAGCGGTGCTCCTGGAAGCTAGTGGAGAGGCCAGAGCAGTGTGAAAGTCTCCTGCAAATCTGTCAAGCATCCTGCAGCTTCTGAAGGTAGCACAGAGTGTTTTCCTTAGTGGGCAGAGTCAAGGAGGCTGGCCAGTCCTGATACTGACAGATAACATTTAGAGATCACACCATGGTTTATGTTTAGTGTGTTTTGGTTGGGGGCATGTGCCCAATGGAACACTCTGAGTGAACATGCATACTTTAACCCATGATGGTTAGAATATTTCGAAGCTATAGAAAATCCAGGAAAAAGCTTTTAACTACTATAAATTTGGATGTTACTTATATGATAAAGGGTATTTTTCTTAAAAAAAATTCTGAAAACCTGGGACTAATCTATTCAATAAGAGCCACCATAGAAAAGGACCACTATTTTCATTCATTTTTAGCCCTTTTGTTTGTGCAAACATAGATGTATTACATAAACACTCCTGAGTGTTTATTATGTTCCAGAAGCAAAGAGCCTAGAGGTTAACATAGCATAGCTCCTTCCTCAAGGCGCTTGCATCCTACTCTGAAAGCATCTGCTCACTTCTACTGTACCCTGGTAGACAAGTCACCAGCAATTTTAATGTGGAATACGTTCACTTGCTTCCTTTCCAGAGTGACTGTCCCTTGCAGAGTTTCTCGAACTCACCAATCTGCCTTGATTGTACAGAGAAAAGGAAACCATTTTTTAAGTGAACAACTATCTGAAGACCATTTCCAGACAGCTACTAGGATCCCAAAACTTTGTCTCTGCTTTACATGGTTTAGAGGCACCAGTCTGGTTCCTGAGCAGTCCCCAGGGGATTGTTCCAAATAGTATTTTTTCTTGGAGCAACTGGATTCCTCTGAGAATAGGAACAGCTGCTGATGGGAGATTGCTCAGTATAAATCATTCTCTTACCCTAAAAGGATTAGAAACAGTCCTCCTGAGAATGCACTTAGGCAGCCTCTTATTTATTTATTGTGGGGGCATGTGCCAGTGAGGGAAGAAGACAGCTTCTCCCTTACCTCTACTGTAATGAGGCACACACTTTGTCAGGTACATGAGCATTCCCCTTACAATTGATTAATTTGGAAGGAACAGTAGTGTTTAGTCTGAATGATGCTTCCATTTTGACTATAGAACTGTATCATTGTGGTTTTTGCATTAACAAGGGTGGATAAATAATAATCTTTCCTAATTCTTGCTTTTTATTGTGCCAATCCCAGACTTGACTTGGCATTTTGGGTGGAACTCAATCATGTCCATGTTGAAGTCATTGAAAAACTCCATCAACAGTAATCTTGCCGCAAAATCTGCCACTCAAAAACCCACAGCTCTTAAGTAGAGCCAGTTTGAAATCTTGGCCAGAATCTTTGAACTCCAGCCCAACCAGGCTGATGGGACCCTGGAATTATCTCTCAGCAGGGTCTCTCCCAGCACTGGCAGTCTCTGGTCCTGCAACAGAGACACACAAGGACCCTGCCAATAGCAAAGGACAAGGAGCAAACGAAAGAAGAAAGGGAAGGGACATTTTACAGTATCAAGATATGAATTTAGCTCTTTCTTTGTTCTAAACCAACACATATAATATATGCCATCCAGCTAGCCTAACCTAAAATACTTAGCTGTATTAGTCATTTAACCAATAACTAATTTTTGTGTGCTAGATATAGTATTTGTCATAGTGGCTGGTACGGAGTTGCTTCTGGCTGCGATCCCTGCTCTCAACGTGTTTACACTCTAGTTGTGGAGACAAATATACTAACAAGCACCAGTAGTCATGAGCAACGTTATTTGATGGCCTAGAGAGTGGAGCATATATTGGGATATTTGAAATTTCTGGGAAATAAGAAATTACTGCATGCTGGAATAGAAAAACTTCATTGAAGAGGTACAACTTAGGCTGAGTGCTAAAGGATGAGAGAGGATTCAGATGGATAGGCGGAATGAATTGATAATTTCAAATGTGGTATGTAAAGGGAGCAATATAGACAGCAGAAAGGCACAAGACCTATTCAAGGAGGAGGGAGGTACTGGGCTAGAGCTTTTCTGTGGGAGCGTTAGTGGAAAAGAGTAATGTGAAGATCAGATTTTATAGGGCCCAGAACACTAGGCCAGGGAGTTTGAACATCGTCTTAAAGGAGTTGAGAGACCGTGAGGATTTTCGATTGAGAAATGACAAGATGAAAACAGTGGAGACTAGTGGTGGTGATGTAAGATATGCTTTGAAAAGGGAAATTCCTAGAAGCAGAGAAACTAGTAAGGGCAATTAGTGCAGTGGCTAAAGGCAGGATTTGGGATTTGATGGATCTACAGTTCCAGACTCAGCCCCTCCATTTCATAGCTTCTGTAAGTCACTTAACCTTTCTAAGTTTTAGATGTGGATGATAATATTTACCCTCTTCATACGTTCATCAAAGACTACTGAGAACTACTCTGCTAGGCTGTTTTAGGTGCTAGGGATATTGAGGTGAGCAAAATGAAGAGAGCCCTCAGCTCCAATTCCTTGTGCATATAGGAGAATTTGGAGGATTAAATAAGCTAATGTATATACAGTGCCTGGCACATAGGAGATGCTCAATAAATGGTGACTAGAAAGTCCACTGTAGTCATACGTAATGAAGTAGAAAAATTGCAACAACATGCTTTTCCAGAACTGTTAGTTGCCAACATAGAACAAGCACAGATTTACATTCCAGGATATAGATTCTATCCCAGTGGCCCTTGCTCAAGGAAGCTGCTGTTCTTTTGTTCCTGTTTGCCTGGGCTTTAATAACTTGAACCTTTCAATGCCTGCATGGACTTACATTCCTGTCGTAGACCCACTGAGTCAGACTCCGGTGATTTAGAACTGTTTCCCCTTTCCCAGATGCCTGGGTTCTAGAAGCCTCTGCTATCGGCCTCTCCTCAGTCAGTCCCACCACCTCCTGCTTTTCACCTGACAAGACAATGAGAACTTGAGTTATCTCCTAAACATCTTGGTGCTCAGGCCAACTCTGCTAAAGCAAAATGTATTCTTGAAGGACTCGTTCATAACCTGAGCACCTAAAATTGTTTTCACCAGATGGTTGACTGAAAGAACAAATGATGTTTGTTATCTTTAGTATTCTCCAAAGCAATGCCAAGCAAAGCACTGAAACACATTTTATTTTTATTATACATTAGCGACTCCATAATTTGCCTTAGAGTCTGCCACCACTTGGTTATTCAACAGTATTACTGACTATCCATTACACGCAGAGTGGCGTGCTAGATGTTAGGGGTGGGAGTCTGAAACTAGCGTCCATGCTCCTCCGTGGTGTGCCTCAAAGGAAATATCACTGTACTGGGACACAGAAAACAGGTTCTAGTCCCACCTCTGACATGGGATCCTGAATAATGCATTTAAACTCACCATGAAATAAGAACAGTATAAAAGCAGCTAAAATTTATTAAGTTACTATAATATATGGTTGGCAATGTACTAAGTGCTTTACATGCATTAGTTTATTCTCACAGCAACTCAAAACAGTTCATATTATCATTATGCTTTTTTTATATATATATACATAAGTGAGGCTTAGAAATCCCTCCCTTGCTCTACCACTAGTGAAAAAACAAAGTCGACACTGCATCTCTCTTAATTCAAAGCCTGGAACCTTAACCTCCATTCCCCAGGGTTATTAAAAACATCTAACCAGTTAATGTATATAAAAATGCACTTTCAGCTTGTAACAAATATAGACTGCTCTTTTTCTTTAACTGTAAAAGAAACAAAGGGTTGTATTTGATTCTTGTTTATATCTTTTTCATGCTTGGCATAAATAAGTGGGTGACCAAGCAGTGTTTGTTGGACAAAACGTTTACATACTTGTGCTACCTTATTCCCAGCCCCACTGCTGTATCTAATTAATCTCCATGTCTCCTGAACTGCCCAAAATGTTGCTATTTACAGAATGGGAATTTGATATTATTTATGTATTTAATTGAAGTGTCCCTACCTCTAAAATTCTGTCCTAAATTACTTCCTAATTTTGAATACATACATGTATACAAAAGGCTAAATAGTCATACCTAGGAATTTCTACCCTGTAAAGCTGAGAATCCACCCTACAATACTGTCACGGTGTCCGCAGTAGGAAGAGAATACGAAAATTCCATGAGAGCACGAGGCAAACAATGCTCATTCAGGGGGGAATAAACAAAGACAGACATCCCAGAGTGGTTGTTTTTAGGATTTTGAAGGAAAGGAACAGCAGGTGCCTGTGGCTGTCCTACTAGGACATGATACATCAACTCTGTTCTCCTGGGTTGTTTTTTTTTGTTTTTGTTTTTTTTTCCACTTATCTCTCTTGGTCTCCTAACACTGTAAGAATAACATTAAAACATTTCTTTTAAACAGCATTTATGGGTTTTGCTCTCATTTGTTTTGTAAATAGCCATTTAAAAAAAAAGTTGAAGACCCAGAGTAGACAAGGCATTGAATCACCACCTCTTGTTCACTATACCAAATCCACCCATCCTTTTTCCAGCTGTAGCTGGGCACCAGCTCCCATGACTTCATGCAGACCCAGCCTGACAGTGACTTGTCTCAGGCCAGTGACAGGGGACTCCACCTGGTGTCCAAGCGTGTGCAGCTGGGAAGTGCAGGAGCATTAGCATTCTGTGGAGGGAATCTTTGTCCAGTAGGAGATGGGTGCTTGTGGCTAGCCTCTTCCTTCCATGTTTGACTGGATGATCATGTGATGCTTATTCTATGGTTTCCCTAGACTGTCCCAGGGCAGCCTGCTTGATAATTGGTTCTTGTATAGGCTCCCCTTCCTTTCCTGCCTCTCTCCCCTTATCTTCCGCTCCTGTTTCCTGGAACTGTGTTTCCAATAAATTAATAGCTCACATTCCCTCCATCAGAAGCTCTGCTTTCTAGGGTATGCAGGTTTGGACAAACATTGTGGATAGAAGGTCAGCATCTTACCAACAAATATCCTTAAAATAAGGTCCTTATTTTGGACTCATGGATAACCAAATATGACAACAAGAAATGTGAAAGTGAAAAAGTATCCATTTCCTAAACTACTCTAAAGGTATAAAAATTGTTTCTGAATAATATGTAATAAAAATGATCTGGGTTAATGCCCACAATAGTAAAGATGAGTAAAAAGCAGGTCATCTATTCTCTGTGATCTAATTTTATGTAAAATATGTATTTATATTTATATGCAAGAGTGACAGGAAAGAAAAATACTAAAATGTTAACTGTGGTTATCTCTGGGTGGTGGCGTAATGAGTGGTCTTTATTTTCTTCTTTATGCCTTTCTGTAATTTTCCCAATTGTCTATGCCATGCTCTACTTTTAAAATTAGAGAATAAAAATTATAGCCATTAGAAATGAACCTGAAGAGTCATTTATTCCTTAAGTTATTATTTTTTTTTAATCCATAAAAGCAGGTGCAAGTTTCTGCCTGATGAAGCACAGTGGCATCCAGGCCCTTGCCTTTTTCACAGATCAAGCGTTGGTACAGTTTGTGCTGTAATTCAATTGACAACAGGAGCCCAGGGGTGGCTTCACACTTCAGGGATGTGGGAGCTGCCAAGGTGGTGAGGCTGAGTGCACATGTCCTGGTGGGAGGATGATACTGATAATAATAATGATGGGGAAGAGCACCGAGTGAGTGCTGACAGCATAAAGGTGTTTCAGAGTCTAGATTTAATCCACATTTCTATGAGGCATCTTGACAGCACTTGGCATCACCCCCAATTGGTGATGATTGATAAGGAGAAATGGGTACAGAGGCTTTCCTTGTATCCCTTGGCATCACAATTGCTTTACATATGAGTCCATTAGGTGGCTGCCCCTGTAGGGAGTGGGAAGATTGTGCCTAACCCCAAAGTATGTTACTGATGCCTGAACTCCATCATTAGTACCTCATTGTGATTAATTAAGCGTTACCTACTGCCACTAAGTCCTTCAATGTATACCTGGGAAGATGTTATAGTATACATTATCAATCTTTATTATTTGATCTTGAATACCAGCTTTTTCCTTCTTTGACAATAAAATAAGAGCAGGTTAAAAAGAAAAGATGTAACGAAAAGAGAGAGTTTGACTTCAGATGCTCTACATGAACAAGCTATTGCCTACTGAAAAGACAGTAAAAGGGTTATATTATAGCTATAAAAATAATTATATATATATAATCACATTTGCTTATATCTGTGGACTGCAAGGTCCATATGGAGATGGCCCCAATTCCTCACCCTTTTCTATATTTGCTCCACTTGCCATGCAACTTTACAGTTGCTTCTTCTTTGATCAATTATATATAAGCAGAAGTGACAGCCCTGACTTATGCCCCTCTGCCACTGTCATGAGAAGAACATGCCCCAGCTGGCCCAGTGATCCAGAGAGGATGAGAGATGCTTGAAGCAGAGCCTCCCCTGATGAGTGCAGACTGAGTCAGCTGGCCCCCAGCTGACCCACGGAAGAAAGATCAGCAATGAACTGTTGTTTCAAGCCACCAAGTTTAGAATGATTAATTACAGAGTGCTGACTGATACAATGCTCTTCCTCTTTCTATATCCTAAATTCATTGTATCACACTCAAATAACTTCGAGCTCCTTGTGGGTAGAAACCATTATTTTCTTCAGCATAATGTTTGGCATGTGATATGTGATCCACAATGTCGAATGAATGATTCTTCACGGTAGTTCCCAACCTACCTTTTCAGCCTTAACTCCACGTTATGGATTGAATTGTGTCCCCCTCAAAAAAGAGACGTTGACGTCCTGTCCCTTGGTACCTCAGAATGTAAACATTTGGAAATAGAATCTTTATAGAAGTAATAAAGTTAAAATGAGGATGTCACAGTGGGCCCTAACCCAGTAGGACTTGGATTCCTTTTAAAAAGGGGGAATTTGGACCCAGAGACAGGCGCAGTGGGAAGACAATGTAACGATACACAGGGAGGAGACAGCCATGTGACTGGAGTGATGCACCCACTAGCCAAGGGATGCCAAGGAGTGCTGCAACCGCTGGAACCTGGGAAGAGGCAAGGAAGGATTCTCTCCTAGAGCGGTAAGTGAGAGTGTGGCCCTGCTGAGACTTTGATTTCTGACTTATAGCCTCCAGAACTGTGAGAAAATAAATTTCTGTTGTTTTAAGTCACTCAGTTGCCACAGGAAACCACTACCCTCTACTACCCTTCTTACTCTCCACTTGAGTTCAATGAAGCCACTCCCATAGCCACTTTCTTAGCCCTCTTGGCCCTCATACAAACAACGGACCTTTTCTGAAATTATTTTCATTCTCTTCTTTAGCTATTTAACTTCCTATTCAACTTTCAAAACCCCACAGAAAGCTCATCTTCTCTGAGAAGGCTGATCCAAATCCCACAGGCAGTTTCTCACTCCTGTGTTCTCCCTTAACTTGCCTCCTAAGTCTCCTGTAGTATTCGTCACATTGTAGTAGAAGTAACTGTTTGGATTCCTTTTTTCCCCCCTGAAAGACTATAAACTCCTGGAGGGTAGGAACTGTGTGTTATTTCTCTCTCCTTATATCTTCTATTTCTACTATAGTTTCTGGCAGATACAGGTCCTTGAGAAATACTTGCTGACTAACCGTTTAAAGAATGAGGTTTTGCTTTGGAAATAAAACACTGAGAGGTGGCAAGGGGACACTTGGATGGTGGCAAGAATGCACTGGTGCCCATAGAGAGAGGGCATAGGAGAGGTGGGCTGAAAGGAGAATATGGGCTGCTATTTAAGGTCTTTCTCAAGGGAGAGTCCAATTCTCCCCACAGCAAAGATAGGAGTTAAGGTAACTTCCAGATCTAGTCCACACACTGAATGTCTGTCTGCTTGTCATCTTTGGAAGCCTGTAAACTGAAAGGAAAAGAATGAATAGGGCTGGAAGCGTCCTTTAACCACCCCACTTGGAGCGTTCACAGTAAAGAACAAAGATCTTGTTGAGAGGAATGGGTGAACAAGCAGGGCCTTAGAAGCCAGGAACACAAGGGTTGGAATCTCCTTTGTTCCACTTGCTTACTGTGTGACCATAGGCAAGTTCTTTTACCTCTCTGATACATTGTTTCCTCATTTATAAAAATGGAGGTGATGCTTTCTGCTTTATAAGGCAGATATTATAAGGATCAAATGATACACACTATCTGAAAAAGATTGGAACATAGAAGGCGTTTTTAAATGCCAGCTTCCCTGCTTTAGGCCTAATTAATTAATAATTCAGCCCAGAATGATTAGAGAAAGTGTTGCCTCTTTTGCAACATAGGCAAGTGATTAGAACATTCTGATCTTCAGATCAAACTGGTATATCCTGCCATAATCACAGTAAAAGATGTGAAAGCGGTTAAAGGGGAGAAAACCTTGGTGCAAACCCTACAACTCTGAAGAATTTATGTCAAGTTCAATGCTTTATACAGTTTTATAGATGAAAAACTTACAGAAATCAGAGTTAAAATGAAATGGACAGACTCTACGCTCAAGCAATCAAAAAAGTCCCTTTTTGTAATGATACAAGTACAATAACTCTTGGTTAAATATTATCAGGGTTCACAGCTTTTTAACTGTTGGATAAAAATCAAAGTATAGTACCTGTATTTAAGAAAAAATATAAATAATATATTTATAAATGCCAACGATTTTGTAGTCTCATTTCATACCCGTCACCTCATATTAGGAAATACATCTTTCTGTGGCTAGTCAAACACAACAACTTTCCTTTCTTCTTTAAAACTGTTTCAATTTCCATTATTAAAGCCTGTTTAGAGGCAAATTCTTGTGTCTAAAAATTGCAGTTCATGAAAACCATCTTCAAGCTGAGTGTAATTATTTCCATAGCATCAGGTTCCTTCCTGTATACATTTATTTTTATTTATTAGGAGAGACTTTTTGGCAGCCAAATATAGATCCAGCAACAAGTTGGCAGGTATGCCAGGTGTTCAGCATGGCTCTCCTTATAACCTTGGGTCGACCTCTATTCAGAAGGGCCACCCCAAAGGCACCTCCTATATTGAGATTCTTCTCAAGTTTAAAGAGGGAGGAGAAACAGATAGAGCTTTGCCTTATGGTGAATACAAATATATATAAAATATATTTCCCCTTGGAGATTTAAGTTTTACTGTGTGTATCAAAGAGAATGGGAGTTTTAGTGCCTTTCCTAACCAACTTCTATTAAATTGTTTAAATTACATATGAGAAAAGTAAAGTTAAGGAAAAGCAATATAAATGACTGAATTGTAGAGCATGTCTAATAAACACCTCTAGATCAGAAGGGCTCATAAAAATAATATTTTGAATCTTTTACTAATAATATTAGTGTGAAAATACTTAAAAAATTAATATATACAGTGCTGCCCTTTTTCCTTTCAGGAAGCTAAAAGTGCTTTGCTGATATTCCCAGCCAACTTTAAACACATGCTAAGGGTTATGGAAAGCAAAGCATTTATTTCTCCTGATTTCTGTATGAGGAGACAAGATCAGAGAGAGGTTAAGTAAGTGTCCTGAGTGTGAAATCCCACATTACAGGTTTAGGATTATACTTTTTTGAATTTTGCACACAGTGCATCTCATTTTATCCTAGCCCAGAGGGCTGGCTTTAACCTCCTTATACTGCCTTCCCCCATCCCAGAGTTAGTGGCTTCCTTCAAAAGTCTGGCATTCATGCCTCTCTTCCAATTATGAAGTTACTTGACTCCCCTCCCAAAAATCTGCCCTCAGGTAGAAACCTTTTGGATTATGGGGGTTTCATGCAATCTTCTTCCTCCCTCAAACTCCTGTCTAACAATCAGACATTCCTCAAGTTACTAACTCAGAGGGTACACAATTAGCTAAAAGACACAAAAACCAAAGGCAAGAGTCAGACCTAATTACTTAAAGCTGTTAAATAATAAAATTTCAACAAATTTAGTTTTAAAGATGGAACTGTATTTTACTAGTGATTCATGAATCAAGCATCATCCCTTCTAAAATTAGAGGGCGTTCCATTGGGCATTGCAGAACACTTGGTTTTTGTAAGGTAGTTTGAGCTGGAACAAGAAAACAGAATATAGGAAAGCAGATTAGTTAATATCAGGTTACTTTCCATGTAAGGGTTAGAGCAGAAGAGACATCCTTATTATGCTGGCACAAATTGACTGAGTCCTTTTTGACTGGTGGCTATGAATCTCCTGTTTTTAGGAGAAACTGGTCTGTGTGAGGATTTTCCTTCTTCCTTAAAGTTTCAGTTTTATACCATAGCACTTAGCATGAGTCATGCCATTTTGGTTTGGTCTGCTGGGGCCCTAGTGCAGGATCTCAGTCCAAAACAATGGCTCCCAACAAATTTTATTTAACAAAGCCTCGAGGCAGTCTTGTAAGATAGGCATTATTATCTCCTTGCAGAGAGTTCTGCATGTTTGCATTGATTCATCAGGCCTTTGTGGATAACCACTGCTCATTACTGGGAATACAAGATAAGAGACCTTATATTAAGATAATGTTGTAAATTTGGGGCTTATGTACCACCCCTCCCACCAGATGGGAAAAACATATAATAAGAAATTTTAAAAGAGATTTTGTGTGTGTGTGTTCCCAAACAAGGCAAGTATCTCCTTGGGTCAGAAATAAAATAGAAATGCAAAACAGGAAGCAGGCCTGAGAGGCTACACTGCTGGCCTCCTGGTAACCTGTTCAGAAATAGGCAGAGGCAGGCAGGAACCCAGTTTCTGCAGGACAACTGAATTGGGGGTGCTCCCCAGTGAGGTGGGGACCTGAGGAAAGCTCACTGTTTGAAACTCCCGCTGGTGAAATGATGTGGAGAAAGCTATTGTCAAGTGCTTTCTATGCTAGAGTTTACATATAGCTATAGACCTAAGGAATCTGGGGGACATAGTCCCAGCCTCAGGACCAGGAACTGAGCCATGCTGGCTACCAGTTCTGCAAAAATTATGATACGTGAGAAAGCAAATCTATAAGTTTGAAAGGTAGGGGTGGAGAAGAGAAGGGAAAGGATAAAAGAAAGGGAGCAGAAGAAGGAGATGGAGGAAGGGAGAAACAGAGAAATCTCTCTACTAAGATAAATCTGCAATCCAAAAATCCAAAGTACACTTAAAATAAAAGGAACTAATATAACAAGAAAGTTCAAAAAGTCCATAAAGAGAGGATGGATGAATGCACCACAGAATAAATAAAATGGAAGAATCTGAGTAAAGATTATTAATATATGTTTATTGCTTTTAAAGAAACAAATGAAAGAATACATCCCTTAAAAAGAAAAGATCAGGAAATATTTTTTAAAACAAGGTATAAATAAAACAAAATAAGTAGAAACCAGGTGCAGTGGTGTGTGCCTATACGTCTAGCTACTGGGGAGGCTGAAGTGAGACGATCGCTTGAGCTCAGAAGTATGAAGCTGCAGTATGCTTATTGTTGCTCCTGTGAATAGCCACTGCACTCCAGCCTGGGAAACATTCCAAAACCCTGTATCCTAAAAAATAAAAGTGGATATGAAAAATATAACAAATATCATACTTTACGGTAAAATATTTTTTAAAGGGCCTTTAAAAAATATGGTATAGGAAAAATGTCATGATAGTGGTATCATGAATTCTCTTCAACATTATACTAGAGATTGTAGTCACCAAATTAAAATTTGAAAAAAGTATAAAATACTAGAATAAAAAACGTATGTTTTATATTCAAAGAAAGCATTTAAAAAGTGAAGAGACAAAATGTCAACTGGGAGAAAGTATTTGCAATAAATCCACAAAGGTCTAAAATTAAGAATATATTTTAAGAACTCTTAACAAATCAACAAGAACTCTCACAAATTAATTTTAAATCTCCAGGAGAAACATGGGCAACAATCATGAACAGGCATTTCACAAAAGAAGAAATCTCTGAGTAATATGTATATGAAAAGATATCAACCTCATTAATAAGTAGGGAAATACAAACTCTATGATTTCACACCCACTATATTAGCAAAAATGAAAATGCCTTAGGATACCAAACATTGATGAGAACATATAGATCACTGTAACTCTTATACATTGCTGGTATGAATATTATAATTCTTAGGGGGGTGTGTGTATATATGTGTGTGTATATATATATATACCTTAGAAAAACTCCTTCATGAGTTCACTGACATACTTTTACAATAATACTTATAGGAGCATTGTTTACAATAGCATACTAACCCACATGTACATTGATGGGAAAATGGATAAATTTTGATATATTTAATAAGATATTATACAGCAATAAAAATTAATGAACTAAAAATACACTCATCAATGTGGATACATGTCACAAGTAATTATGATACGTGAAAAAAGCAAGATACAGAAGAATACATAGGGCATATCATTTACATACATTTTAAAATTGCACAGAACAAAACTATTTTAGGAATATAGAAATCTTTAAATAGTAAAACTATTAAAAGAAACAATGGACTTATATACATAGAATTCAGAATACTATTTCTTGTGGGAGAGGGGGCTAAAATTAGGAAAGGCTATAACATCAATTTTAAAAGTTCATGTGTAATTTCTTGAGTAGATTATCTGCTATATTGAGTACTAATAAATTATACTTTATAGATTGTAATATTCTTTTGTATGTATGATATTCATAATAATGAATAAATAAAATAAAGGGATATAGAGGATAAAGGGATATAAAGGGATATAGATAAGGAATATAGAGGATGATCGGAAGGCTCCAAAATATGTCTCATAGAGATTTCAGAAAAAGGAACAAGAGAGAATGGAAGAAAATAAGTCTATGATCGACAATCCAGGCCATTAACACATGTTAGGTAATAGCAATGGAGCCAGAGGGTGAATGGAGTCCCTGAGTTATGCCTTATAACCAATATTTGAGGTGTTGATATGGAGAGATTTTCCGTAGCAGAAAAATGAAAGGGTACCTCATATATGAAGTATACTTTGAAAGATAAAAATAAAATACTTAAAATAAAATAAAATGATTAAAAATAAAAATACTTTCCTAGGCACAACTTTAAAGATGAGAGAATATTTTTAAAGCTATAAGAGAGAGAAGATAGATTACCTACAAGGAACAATAGCCAAACCAAAACAGGACTTTTCATCCGCTAAATTATTTGCAAAAGTCTAATGGAAAAATAGCTTAAAGTTCTATAGGAAAATAACTATCTACCCTAACTTATATACCCAGATAAACTATCATTTAAAGATAAAAGCAAAAAAAAAAAGAGATAAACATTCAGTTATAAAATACTATGAATTTATCACCCTCAGATTTATTAAAAAGACACTCCAGAAAATAGAAAAGTGAACTAGAGGGAAGAAATGAAAAGTAAGAGATACTGTTGAGTACAAAAATTGATAAAATGTTGGGAAATTTGTAAGTTTTATAAACTAATTTTGTTTTATTTTTTTGAGACTAAAATGAAAACTCTAGTTAACTCTAATAAGGAAGATAGCAGGGACATGTTGAGAGAAGATCTTCAATGAATAGTTAAAACATAACATGGTCCTCAAGTTTTTTGGGAAAGAGACAGAAATACTAAAATAAGAAATATTCTTAGAAGTATATATAAATATCTGTTAAAAATATCACAATAAACAGTAAAGATTAAAAGTCTAGTCTATATCTTCCAAATCTTCAGGGGAATAAAAACGGGATAGAGAAAAAAGTATTATCTCAAACAGAAAGCAGGATAGGAAAACAACAACAACAAAATATAGCAGATAAAAATTACAAAAACTAGAAGATGGTAGGAATAAATTCAATTATATCAGTAATCATGACAAATATAAGTCGATAAATTTCCAACTGCTTTTGTGGATAAGAAATTTAACACACCCCAAACTGCATTCCTGATCTTTACCACTCCCTTCATCTCTATCCCAAAGGTACATCTAAGATACTCCTTAGGTTATTTATGGCAACACCATCCTTCCAAACCTTGAAATCTTCTTTGACTCCTCTTTGTATCTCATTCCATACCCAATCCATCAGCAAATCCTGGGGGCTCTATCTTGAAAATATTTCCAGTGTCTGATTACTTCTCACCTTCTTCACAGCCACAGTCCTGGGCCAAGTAGCCATGACTTCTTGTTTGGCTGATTTCGATAGTCTTCTAGTTGGACTCCAGCTTCCCATCCCTCCTCTGGTGCTGCCCCTCATGCTCCATCCATCTCTCAGTCTCTCTCCCCAAACCAGGCATAAGAATCCTCTTAAAACATAATTTAGATCATGCCATTTCTGAGATTAAAGTCCTCCATTGTTCACCGTCTCACTTTGAGTAAACACCAAAGTCCTTAGAATGGCTTAAAGCACCCTACATTATCTGTCCCTAATGGTCTCCTTGGCCTTATCTCCTACTGCTCTCCCCCTTACTCACTGTATTAGCTTCCTGTTGTTGCTATAACAAATGACCACAAACTTACAGGCTTAAACAATAGAAATTTATTAACTTACAGTTCTAAAAGTCAGAACTCTCACTGTGCTAAAATCAATGAGGCTGCTTTCCTATGGGATGCTCTAGGAAAGAATTCATATATTGTCTTTTCCAGCTTCTAGACACTTCCCACCATTCTTGTCTCATGTCCTCTTTCCAGCAATTGCATGACTCTGACCTCTACTTTTGTCTTCGCATCTTGGACTTGACTCTTCTACCTCTTTCTTTCCCTTATGTAAATACCCAGTGATTACATTGGGCCAACTCAGCTAATCTGGAATAATCTTCCCATCTCAAGATACTTAGTTTAATCACAGATGCAAGGTCTCTTTTGTAATGTAACATATTCACAGATTCTCAGGATGAGGATGTGGACATCTTTAGAGAGCCACTGTTTTGCCTACCACATTCATCATGTTGCAGCTATGCAGCTTCTTTGCTGTTCCTACAAGATCCTGGTCCTGCTCCTGCTTCAACTCCTTCAAGCCTTTGTTCAAATGTTTCCTATTCAGCAAGGCCTTTCCTGACCACTTTATTTAAAATTACATCCCCATGATACTTTCAATTCTCATTTCCCTGCTTTTTCCCCCCTGTAGCATTTATAACCTTCTAGTATCTTCATGACATAGAATTTAATTTACTTATGTATTGTTTGTCTGTCCCCACTAAATCTCATAAAGACAGGGATGTTTGTCTGTTTTATTCACTACTGTATCCTTGGTGTCTAGAACAATGTCTTGTCCCTGCTTGGTGCTGAGTAAGTATTTGTTGAATGAGTGAATAAGTGAATGGATGGATGTATAGATGGGTAGATGCTTAGATTTACCTGCTGATACACACACAATACTCAGAATAAAATTGTTGAGAAGAATAAGGGATCTGATGCCCTAATACTGGGGTTGTTGCAATCGCATCTCTATCACTTGCTAGGTCTGTGACCTTAGCCATCTTAATTAGCCTCTTCGTCTCAGGTTCTTCATCTACCATCTGGGGATAATAACAATATTCACCTCATAGGTTTCATATGAGGACTAAATAATAAGAGGAAAACACTTAAACAGTATTTGGCTATTTATTATTATTAAAAGAGAAAGCCTTTCTGAATTAAAGAGATGAAGAAAACATTGTTCTTCTCCTTCAGGAATTTGTGTAGAGCAGTGGTCCTCTAAAGTTGGGTTCAGGAGCCCTTAGGTTAGACAAGATCATTAAACAAGATCAGAAATCCCATTTATATGCTTTATTTGTTTTTTGTGTTTTCAAAAGGAAGTATGTTAGGAGACTGCAGTAGTTGCTGTGTGGGCCTCCCTGGATCTCAGTCTGTTGCTTAGAGAGGGCGGAGTGTGATTTGGGAACAGCAGCAGTTCCACCACCCACAAGGGGGCAGGAAGGTTTCCTTCTTACTCACTGTCCTTCTCTGTGTTTGCTGTGTCATATGGGTGTCTGTTAAGTGGATTTATGAATATTGAGCTCTCACAAAATGAAGGAATGGCTTTTAAAAATCCCTTCAAAGAAAGAATGGATAAAAGATAATACAAATAACACAAACACAAACAAATATTAAAGAATAGCAAAGTAGAAATTTTTTCTTGGCCACATTATGACATAAAAACAATATCACTCTAGTCTGCTGAGAAGTCACAGAACAAATAATATCAAGATGACTATTTGAAATATTGATTTATCACCACTCTCTTAATGGTGAATTTTCACCTAAGTATAAATTGTGCCATGGACTATTAGCAATAATGGTAGTCTGAAGCCATTATCATTAATTATCAAGCTATTAAGAACATCACTTTTTTAAAAAAAAACTTTATCATATTAAATTTTTGTATTGTTCTACAGAATGTAATATAATGATTTATAATATGTATTATACATCAGAAATATAGTACTGTAATTTGTATGTATATTTGGGACTATATACTCAAACAGGGATCACTGATAAGTTGCTGGTATCAAATAAATGTGGAGATACTTGCAGTGCATTCTGCAGAGGCACTTGACAAAGGTTAAGCCCGGAGGCATACTGGAGCTTAGCTGAGTGTGCCTACAGGACATCAGGCTGAAGGCTGAAGGGAAGGTACCCTTAGCTGGGCACAGTGCGGGAGGAAGGGCGTTCCGTGCAGAAGCAGTAAAATCCACAAGGGCATGGCAGACTCAAAGACCTGTAGAACTACCTGTTCTACAGGTCCTGTAGAACTACGGTCCCCAATCCCCTGGGCTGTGGACTGGTACGATCCCTGGGCTGTTAGGAACAGGGGTACATAGCGGGAGGTGAGCACTGAGTGAGCCAGCAAAGCTTCATCTGTATTTATAAACACTCTCCATTGCTGGCATCACCCCATCAGCTCCGCCTCCTGTCAGATCAGCATCAGCATTAGATTCTGACAGGAGCCAGAACCCTACTGTAGACTGTGCATGCTAGGGATCTAGGTTGAGCACTCCTGATGAGAATCTAATGCCTGATGATCTGACGTGAAGCTGAGGCGGTGATGCTAGCGCTGGGGAGCTGCTGCAAATACAGATCATCATTAGTAGAGAGGTTTGACTGCTCAATAAATGTAATGCACTTGAATCATTCTGAAGCCATTCCCTCCTCCCTTCAAACTGTGGAAAAATTGTCTACCATGAAACCAGTCCCTGGTGCCAAAAAAGTTGGGGACCACTGCTGCTAGAAGAAAGGACTGGCGATAGAAAAGGTAGATGAGATCCAAGCCCACAGTGCAAATAAATAGCTGAATGAACAAATAAATAAATACGTAGGTTTTAACTCAGGCCTTCTGATGTCAAAGTTCTAGTCTCTCCCTTGGGAAGCAATAAGCTGTATAGGTTAAACAGAGAAATAAACGAAAAAACCCCACAGGCTTTGGAATCAGTACCTGATCTTGACTAAGTTGCTTCTCTTTTATAATTATGGATCTATCACCTGAAAATGATAATAATACCTATCCAACAAGATCACTTTGAAGGTCATTCATGGTGTCAAGCTCTTATTAGCACAGTGGCTGACTTCTGGAAGATGCTCAGTTATTGTTAGTAGGCAGTCAGGATTTTAAGAAAAGATTAATACAGGGCACAGAGCCCCCTTGGGCAGCATGCACATTGCATCAAAAGCTAGGAAACATTTCGCTTGCACATTCTACACCGAAGCCCTATCGCAACATAAGAAAGACCTCAATACTGTGAGGTAACAGATTAAGAAAATGAAATGTGGGGAAGGGACATTTTCAAGTCACATTGTAATAGGATAAAGCATTGAAAAAAGTAAGATAGAGCTTAGATAAACTCCTTGTGGAAAGTGCCTTTAAAAGGGCCTCTCTGAGCAGGGGAAAAAGAATTTATTCTTTATTTATTTTTATTTATTTATTTTAGCATACTATGGGGGTACAAGTGTTAAGGTTACGTATATTGCCCATGCCCCCCTCCCTCCTCGAGTCTGAGCCTCAAGTGTGGCCATCCCCCAAACATTCTCACTCGTTGTGTTTGTGTATACCCATCCACTCCTCCCCCCTCCCACCTGCCTGACACCCAATAAATATTATTCCTATATGTCCAGTAAGGTGTCGATCCGTTAATACCAATTTTCTGCTGAGTACATGTGGTGCTTGTTTTTCCATTCTTGAGATACTTCACTTAGTAGAATGGGTTCCAGCTCTATCCAGGAAAATACAAGAGGTGCTAGATCACCATTGTTTCTTAAAGCTGAATAGTACTCTATGGTATACATATACCACATTTTATTAATCCACTCATGAATTGATGGGCACTTGGGTTGTTTCCACAACTTTGCAATTGTGAATTGTGCTGCTATAAACATTCAAATGCAGGTGTCTTTTTCTTAAATTGACTTTTGATCTTTTGGGTAGATGCCCAGTAGTGGAATTGCTAGATCAAATGGTAGATCTACTTGTATCACTTTAAGATATCTTCATATTGGTTTCCACAGAGGTTGAACTAGTTTGCAGTCCCACCAGCAATGTAGGAGTGTTCCTATCTCTCTGCATGCATGCCAGCATTTATAGTTTGGGGACTTTTTGATAAAGGCCATTCTCACTGGAGTTAAGTGATATCTCATTGTGGTTTTGATTTGCATTTCCCTGATGATTAGAGATGTTGAACATTTTTTCATATGTTTGTTGGCCATTCTTCTGTCTTCTTTTGAAAAGTTTCTGTTCATGTCCTTTGCCCATTTTTTGATAGGGTTTTCTGATTTTTTCTTGCTGATTTTTCTGAGTTCTAAATAGATTCTAGTTATCAGCCCTTTATTGGATGTGTAGCTTGAGAAAATTTCTCCCATTCTGTGAGTTGTCTGTTTGCTCTCTTGACAGTTTCTTTGGCTGTGCAGAAGCTTTGTAGTTTGATCATGTCCCATTTATTTATTTTTGTTGCTGCTGTGATTGCCTTTGGGGACTTCTTCATAAACTCTTTGCCCAGGCCAATGTCTAGGAGAGTGTTTCCAACTTTTTCCTCTAGAGTTCTAATAGTTTCATACCTTAGGTTTAAGTCTGTTATCCAGCGTGAGTTGGTTTTTGTGAGAGGTGAAAGGTGTGGGTCCTGTTTTAGCCTTCTACAGGTGGCTATCCAGTTTTCCCAGCACCATTTATTGAATAAGGATTCTTTTCCCCAGCATATGTTTTTGTCTGCTTTGTTGAAGATTAGTTGGCTATATGAGGATGGTTTTATATCTGGGTTCTCAGTTCTGTTCCACTGGTTAATGTCCCTGTTCTTGTGCCAGTCCCAAGCTGTTTTAATTACTATAGCCTTGTAGTATATTTTGAAGTCTGGTAAATTGATATCTCCTATTTTGTTTTTAATGCCTAGGATTGATTTTGTATACGGGGTCTTCTCTGGTTCCATACAAAGTGTAAAATTATTTTTTCTATATCTGTGAAAAATGATGGTGGCATTTTGATAGAGATTGCATTGACTCTGTTGGTCTCTTTGGGTAGTACAGACATTTTAACAATGTTGATTCTGCCGACCCATGAGCATGGTATATTCTTCCACCTGTTTACATCCTCTGGTATTTCTTTCTTCAGTGTTTCATAGTTCTCCCTGTGGAGGTATTTTACCTCTTTAGTTAAATATATTCCTAGGTACTTTATTTTCTTTGTTGCTATTTTGAAGGGAATTGAGTCTTTGATTTCATTCTCACTTTTATTCTTGTTGGTGTATATGAATGTCTCTGATTTCTGTGTATTGATTTTGTATCCTGAGACTTTACCAAATTCATTTATCAATTCAAGGGGTCTCTTGGTTGAATCCTCGGGGTTTTCTATGTATAATATCATGTCATCAGCAAAGAGTAAGAGTTTGATCTCTTCTGCTCCCATTTGGACACCCTTAATTCCATTCTCTTGTCTGATTGCTGTAGCAAGGACTTCAGCACTATGTTGAATAGAAGTGGAGATAGTGGACAACCTTGTCTTGTTCCAGTTATAAGTGGAAATGCTTTTAATTTTTCCCCATTCAGTATGATATTGGCTGTGGGTTTGTCATATATGGCTTGTATCATTTTTAGGTAAGCCCCATCTATGCCTATTTCATTGAGCATTCTTCTTATAAAAGAGTGTTGAATTTTGTCAAATGCTTTTTCTGTGCCCACTGATGGCACAGGACACATCCTCCAAACAGAAAATCAACAAAGAAATAATGGACTTAAACAGAACTCTAGAACAAATGGGCCTGACTGACATTTACAGAACATTCTACCCCCAAACCACTGAATGTACGTTCTTTTCATCAGCTCATCGGTCATTCTCTAAGATTGACCATATCCTAGGACACAAAGTGTTTCTCAAACAATTTAAAAAAATAGAAATCATACCATGTATCTTTTCATATCACAATGGAATAAAAGTAGAAATCAAGCCTAACAGGAACTCTCATTTCTACACAAGGTCATGGAAACTAAACAACCTTCTGCTGAATTATCACTTCATAAATGAGGAAATCAAGATGGAAATCAAAAGATTCTTTGAACTAAATGACATAGGAGACAAAGTTATCAAAACCTGTGGAACACAGCTAAAGCATTCCTGAGAGGAAAGTTCATGTCCATAAATCCTTATATCCAAAAGTTGAAAAGATCACAAATAGACAACCTAATGAATCATCTCAAAGAGCTGGCAAAAGAAGAACAGACCAACCCCAAACCCAGCAGAAGAAGTGAAATAATTAAGATCAAACCAGAACTAAATGAAATTGACAACAGAAAAACCATATGGAAGATTAACAAAACAAAAAGTTGGTTCTTTGAAAAAATAAACAAAATTGACACACCTTTGGCTAGACTAACGAAAAGCAGAAAAGAAAAATCTCTAATAAGCTCCATCAGGAACAATAAAGGAGAAATTACAATGGATGCCATGAAGATACAAGACATAATTAATGTATACTACAAAAACCTCTGTGCACACAAACTGGAAAATGTGGAGGAAATGGACAATTCTTAGAAACACACAGCCTCCCTAGGCTCAACTAGGAATAAATAGAATTCCTGAACAAACCAATATCAAGTACTGAAATTAAAACAGCAATAAAAAAACCTTCCTAAAAAGAAAAGTCCTGGATGGTTTCACACCCAAATTTTACCACACCTACAAAGAACTGGTGTCTATCCTGCAGAAATTATTCCACAACATCGAGAGGATGAAATTCTCCCCAACACATTTTATGAAGCGAACATAACCCTGATACCAAAACCAGGAAAGAATGCAACAGAAAAAGAAAACTACAGACCAACATCCCTTATGAATATAGATGCAAAAATTCTCAACAAAATCCTAGCCAATTGAATTCAGGTGCTTGTCAAGAAAATAATTCATTATAACCTAGTGGGCTTCATCCCAGGGATTCAGGAATGGTTCAACATATGCAAATCTATAAATATAATTCGCCATATAAACAGAAGCAAAAACACAGATCATATGATCCTTCTCTTTAAAGGGAAAATCTGGTGTAAACAGCCATGCTCCACACTCCATGGTCAGAACTTGCCTGTGACTGTGGATCAGGATGGGACAAAGGTCCCCACTGGTTTATTTCAATTGCATGACTTCAGCAATGCTCAGTGGAAGGCAGGAAGCCCATTAAGCAGAATTTCAGACAAAGCAATATCAGAAAGAATTTGCATCATGAAGAGAATAAGGGGGAACAAAAGACAGGAAAAATAGGGTTATCATCATGTCTGGGTTTTTTAATTGGAGGATCTTTATTTATTTATTTTATTGAAGAAACCATTGGACGAAAGTTTAATCATTTTATGTTAGAAAAAATAAACTCAAGAGAATGACATGAGATGTCAGACTAGGAGACAGAATTCATCTTAGCTTCTTGGGATACCCCATAGTATGTTGTAACTTAATTAGAGCATCTGTCACAGTTTCTTTGTGTCATTGTTATCTTATCTGTATGGCTGTCTTGACCACTGAATTGGTAGCTTCCAGAGGGCACAAGTTGAGGCTCAGTCATCTCTCTGACTTCTCATTCTCACATTCTCCCACAACAGAACTCATCACATGCAGTGTGTTGTATCTGTCAAACTGGATTTATTTCACTGATTGTTTAAAAGGCACAAGGAATACTCACCAGCCTGGATTGGCTTTAAATCCTTCTTTGCAACATTCTGGATTTCTTTCTCCTGTGTGTGTATCTGGTAAAACAACCTATAATCACAGGTCATGTGTGCCAGCTCTCATCACAGCTGTAGAGTGGGAGCATTTGCAGGAAGTAGTGTGTCTCTTCTAGGCAGCAACAGGGCCAGGCTTTGTCTCTTCCCAGCTGTTATGGTTTGAATATGTTCTCCCAAATTCATGTGTTGCAATCTTCCTCTCCAAGGTGATGGTATTAGAAGGTGGGGCCTTTGGAAGGTGATTAGGTCATGGGGGCAGAGCCCTCATAAATAGGATTGGTGCCCCTATAAAAAAGGCCAGAGAGAGACTCTTCACCCCTTCCACCATGTGAGGACACAGCAAGAAGGCACCATCTATGAACAGGCCTCATCAGACTGAATATGGAAATGAGCCCTCGTTAGACACTGAATCTGCTGGCACCTTGTCCTTGGATTTCCCAGCCTCCAAAACTGTGAGAAATGAATTTCTGTTGTTTATAAGACACCACCAGTCCATGGTATTTTGTTTTAGCAGCCCAGTCAGGGTAAGACACCAATTCACCCATTTTCTTTGTTGGTGGAAGAGATTGCTCCAGGCACTGGGCAATTTTCATTTTCATGGCAATTATTTATCATCATGTGTGATGGAAAGAGTCCCTTTCATTGCTTCTCTGCCACTTAGTGGCAATTTGGTTATGGGCAAGTTACTTAACTTCTCTTATCCTCAAATTCCTTATCTGCAAATGGGAGTATAATACCTACCTTGAAAGAGTGTTGCAAAGATAGAATAAAATAACATGTTTGAAGTGCCAGGCACAGTACCTGGTATATACTGTCAATGCAACAAATGCTAATTACTTAATTTAATTGGAATTTACTGAATTTTCTGCCAATGCCCTCTCTATGTGGTGAGGAAGATGACTCTAGACTTGAACTGTCCACTACTAGTGATCTCACAGACAAGAGGGTGACCCCTTTCTTGGCATCCATTTCAATCTCCAAAGAACACTGGTCAGCCCTATTTTGATCACATGCTCAACCCCAGACTGTGACAATGTCCAAAGTAATGCAGAGTTTTGAACAGTTTGTGCCATTTGACCACTCCTATGGTGGGAAGGGCAGACAGATTAAAAACAACACCACCACCACCACGAAAATGTCAATGATGCAAAGTGGTGGAGAGATGACAGAGATTCACAATAGAAGTTGTGGAATGCTATATGTAACTGTCAGTGAGAGCTTTGAGTTCATCTTTAAAGTTCTTCCCATTCCTTTATTCCATAATAAAGGAATAAAATAAAATGGCCATTGTAAAACAATTGGCCATTTGTTCTAAAAATGCACCAAGTAAAAACAATGTTGCATATTTAGTTTTAAGAAGAATGAATAAAGAAATAAGATAACAAAAAAGTAAATTGCTAGGAATAACCTTCTGGATTACCAGGAGACAAGGTCTTGAAAAGCAATCACAATCCATGTATGGCGCATTTATAAAAATCAAACTACACAAAGCCCTAGGAATCTGATACCCGTATACCTTTAGTGGGCTAATTTTTGGTCTCTAATGTCTATGAGGTGGCCAGAGAGTCTTGGAAAGTCTGGATGAAGCCACAAGAAAGAAGTCAGAGAAGTGACACTGCTAAGGGAGATAGCCTGACAGAGATAAAGATAGGGTTTGAGACAGATAGCAAAAATATAACTTGGGAATATGATACCAGGCAGGCACAGAGTTGAAATCAAGTTTCCATACCCAACATGGATAATAATAATAAAATAGCAGCACATTTATAGTGTGTGTTAAGTACTTTATATGTCATCTAATCCTCACAGGAGTCCTATGAGGTAGGGATGTGATATTGATCCTATTTTGACACCAATTAGAGGTAACAAAAATAATGAGAGGGTAAAAGCCACTTATTAAGATAAATAATATTATCCTTGGTGGATTGCATTCTTCTTTTACCCATAGGAATGTCAATTTGACACTATCTTCCTCTGACATGGCCATTACCTTTAAATGTTACCATTGATTTATTTTGTGTAAAATTTTATGTGAGAACTCAAGTGTCGTTACAGTAGGGGAAAGCTTTCAGATTTATCAAGGGCAGCCTTAGGACCCCATGTCATCTAGTAGTGTTTCAGGAATTTTTGCTTTTCACTTTTGGCTTTGTAAAATGAACAACTTTGCATCTCTGTTGTTATACAGTGCAAAGCATTTGATTTATAAGGTTGCCAAATTAGCAAATAAAGCACTTTATATAATTAATGCTCTCATTAGAATATATTTCTTACTTTTGAAATTAATGACAAAGATGACACTGAGGGCTTAGGGGACTTAATGAAGAATTGTCCAGAGACATCATAGATATTTTATAACAGATTTGATAAAGATGTCAGCTGACCACCAAGGAAACAATATATCTAAGTACAGTTTAGCCTTACCTCTAGCATTTCTATAGTGTTGAGTGTTCTTTTCTCCATCTATCACTCTTTTAAGAAACTGTGTTGTCAAGCTACTATCTTGCTTTTCTTTTTATTTTAGTGTATTATAGGGGTATAAATGTTAAGGTTACTTATATTGCCCATGCCCCTCTCCCCCCTTCAAGCTACTATATTGCTTATGGCTACCTGGTGAGCCAGGTTGTTATTTAACCCCTTGGAGATGACAGACAGAATCAGTGAGGCAACCTACTTAACCCATGTCAGTTATAAGTTGAGAGCTAGACTTTAAATCGTCTGAATTTTGCATATTTCTTCATTCATTGACCCAAACTACTCCTCTTTATAATCATGAATTTATTATGCATTATATTTTTCAAGATAAAAAATATTTAAAATAAAGTAAAAAGAATTGCTCATAAACTAAGCACTCTAAATATATTTCAGGATCCCTAGTCTTTGTCTACATGCATGTATAGTTTACATGTATGTAATACAGGAACACCTGACAGTCCCAGGCTTCAGGAATTACTCTCACTTTTAATTCCCAAATACCAATAGTCAAAGGCTTCATCCAACTCTGTTGCATAAAGCTCTCCTTCCAAAAGTTTCTATGTATCCCAAAGAAAGTTCATTGTTTCACAAATTTTCTTCTGTTATACAAGTATCCTAGACCTGGCGATGTTCTAATTCAACAACTGGCCCTTTAGGGGAAAAAAAAAAGTGTGTGTGTGTACATAATTACTTTTAATAATATAAAGAATGTATAACACAATTTATAATAATAATAAAATACACAATATTTTCCGCAGTAAATTCCATATAGCAATAGATTTTCACAGAATGCTTTCATTGATTTTTGTTGAACTTTAGTGCCCATAGAAAACATATGGTTGCAATGGACAAACAAGTATGGTTCTGACATAAATGTTGATATTTGGTTTACATGATATAGCAAAAGAAAAGCAATGAAAACAAGTCAGAACCTCACTAATTTATCAATGATAAGAGAAACCTCTTTGCTGAATTCAATAATAGTTTTTGAATGCTAGGATATATCTGCAATGTTTAGAGCTATTTGTAAAGTAATAGACATGATACATTCAAAAGTATAAAATGCATTATTAATATTTTATTTATCAGTATCTTAAGTCTAGAATATCAACAACACAATAAATAAAGCCCTGTTTTTTAGCCACTGCTGGTTTCAGGGGTGTAAGTACAACCAGCTTGGCTGACTTCCAGCTACCAATATGATGTCGTCACACATGGAGTTGGGAAAAGCTGTGCAGTAATGTTCCAATATACAATATTTCCAGCATACAGATATAAGACATGTAAATAACTTCCTGAATATAGGTGACAGTAAAATATAATAAAATAATTAGGAAGTGATGAGTTTTGAGTGTTACCTTTATTTTGAATCAAATCTATTTAATTGTAAGATTATATAATTAGATTCTTATTAATGTTTGCATTTAACAAATATCTAACAAAAGTCCTGAAAATTTAATAATTAGGACTGAAGAGCTGTCATGAGCTAGCTTTAGCACACCATTTCCTGGTCCTTGCTTCTCCTATATAGAATTCAAGTCCCAGCCTCTTTGAAAGACACTCTCTACTACTGCCACCCACAGTAGGGATAGGGGGAGAGTAGGCTAAGGAAGTTTTTCAGAAATGAAACACAATCTATAGAGATGCAACTTTACCTACATTGAAGACAAGCTCACTATTATGCAGAACAGTTAAGTGCCACATATCTTTGCTTTACAGAGAAGGATTTTTGCTTCAGCTAATATAACTAAACAGACCCCCAAAACATCTCTTCCAGAAAGAGGAATGCCCCATCCTAAGACAAACTCTGGTTTCCACATTTTCGCTTTACTTTTGGGCTTGCTCTGCTGCCTAGGCTAGAGTGTAGTGGCCTTGTCATAGGTCACTGCAGCCTAAAACTTCTGGGCTCAAGCAATCCTCCTGCCTCAGCCTCCCAAGTAGCTGAGACTACAGGTGCACACCACCACACCTGGCTAATTTTTAATTTTTTTGTAGAAACAGGGTCTTGCTATGTTGTGCAGTCTGGTCTCGAACTCCCGGCCTCAAGTGATCCTCCCATCTTGACCTCCCAAAGTTCTGGGATTATGGGTATGAGCCATCATGGCTGGCCTGGTTTCCACTTTAGAAGCCAAATCCTGCTCATAACTCTGTAAATAGATATTCTTCTCTTTATATCCAGAATTTGTTTTTAAAAATATGTCTATCTATGTCCTAATAGGCTCAATCATATTAAAAAATGTTATACATATCTATAACATGTGCATATTTAAATGAGATGGTAGTCATGTTGTAAATGCTATGTATGCTATATTTTACATTTCCTCTTTTGCTTTTCTCACATAATATAAACATTTGCCTATTTATAATTTCCATTTTGCTGGCTGCATATAATATAAAATATTTCTTACTCATTGAGATAATTTTTACTTAAGTTCATTTATTCATTTAACAAAAATTTGTGGAGAACCTACATGCCAGGTGTTTTGCTGCAGGCAAATGATAAAACTGTCATGGTCCCCCTTGATGTAAGTGACAGTCTAGGAAGGGAAACATTACACCAAACACACAAATACTTACAAATTGGGATAAAAGCTGGGGGAAAGGTCAGCATATGATTGGACGGATTAGCAGAGGCAAGATCACAGAGTCTTGTAGGCCGTTTTAAGAAGATTAGATTTTGTGCTGGGTGTAATAGAAGCCTTTGAAGGTTTTTAAATAGAGGTGCGATTGAATACAGTTTCCATTTTTAAAAGCTCTCTGAGGCTGTTACTTGGAGAAGGGGTTGGGGAGGGAGCAGGAACAAGAGTGGAGAGATCACTTAGAGGCTGAGAAGTTGCTGATGGTTTGGGTCAGGGTGGTTTCTGTGATGATGTAGCTCAGTGGAGTGATCTGTGATGTCTGTTGATGTTGGAATTGACAGGATGTGGGGGTTCCTTGGTGGAGGTGCTTGAGCAACTAGGCAGATGGAGCCTGTCAATGGAAAATAACCCACATTCTGTAAAATAATTTAAAGAGGCTCATTCGGAGCCAAATTTGAGGACCATGGCCCACAGCCACACCCAAGAAGCCTTGAGCAAGTGGACTTGCTGTGGTTGGGTAACTGTTTTTATACATTTCAGGGAGACAGGAATTACACATAAAGTCATAAATCAGTACATGGAAGGTGTACATTGATTTGGCCTGAAAAGCCCCCCTCAAAGAGAGGGGCTTACAAGTTACAGGTGGGTTTAAAGACTCTTCGATTTGTAATTGGTTAAAGAAATGAAGCTTTGTCTAAATGCTTGGAAGGTTTTAAATTAAGATAAAGAAGTCTGTTAATTAGAGACAAGCCACCTGCCTTATACCCAGACTCAAGTGGTCTGTTAAGTAAGTTGAGGACCTGCAGGTGTGGTTTAAGCTTTGTCTTGCATAACCTTAGGCCTGTTAATGAGTTACAAAGGATATCTCCAAGAAGGGATGGGCACATGATGAGGCTTCTTTGATCTCCCGTCTTATGACCAACAACTGAGCTTTAGAGTACTTTTGGTGTCCCCTTGGCCAAGAGGGGGTCCATTCAGTGAACTTGGGAGGGCTTAATATTTCCTTTTAGTTCACAAGTCATTCCTTGTTCAAATAGAGAAGTAGAGGAGCAGCAGGCTTCAGGGATGGGTGGGTACTTGGCAGGGTGTTTTTTGATTTTGTTTCTTTTTTTTTTTAAATTTAAACATATAGTACTTCAAAGTGTGGTAAGATGAGGGTTACCTCTCTACTTATTTTCTTCTCTGATGACTAACATAAAAGGTAAATTTAAAGTCTTGGAGAGCAAATTAAAGAATACATCATAGGCAACAAGATATACAAGAAATAAAAGTGCCTTGGAAACTACTACAGAGAAGAAAGAAGGAAAATCAAATGAGTTTCTGTCAAATCACTCTGTCAAAGAATAATTGGAAACATGCCATATGAAATTCTGCAAAGACAACCTAGTTATTGGCAAAAAAAATGATTGGAAGCTTATACATTTCATATATATGATTTTTTTCCTACTTATTAAAAATGGCTTTTCCTTAAACCAGAAAAGATACCAGGAGTTAAATAGTTTCATACATGGAGAAAAAATTTGGTTATAAGTGACTTAGCTTATATTGAAGTTATATCTTAGATGATCTGAGTTATGAGGTCTCTTTCTACAAAAAGAAGTCCTTTGCAATGTCATACCACAAATATGAATAGACTTGACTTAGTCCGTTACTGTTACTGTTGCTTTTTACCTGACCTGGGCACTCTGAGCTTCAGAACCTTGGTTGTGATTGCCATTTGGGTCCCAGATATAAAGTCTTCCCTTTAACAATATATTAAAATTTTCTTGACAGGGAACTTCAGGAGGTCATCTAATGCTTATACTTAACTATATAGGCATTCAGCAAACTACACATAGTATCATAGAAGAATGACCTTGGAAAAGTTGGTTAGCCTCTTATAGCCTTGATTTTCTTATGTAAGTTATAGGGACAATAATACTGAATTCATAGGGTTCCTTGAGGATTAAAAGAGATCCTGCTTATGAAGTGTTTTGCACTCTCCATGGCATATAATAAATGGCTAATAACTGGTAGCTATTATTTTATTTGCTAATGTAATTTTTGACATTCTATTGTTCATCTCAAGTCATTTCCAATAGGGATTTGTTGAAATCCTTATATCCTGTGCTGTACTAGATTTTTATCTTTTTGTCGCTTTATTCCATGGTGTCTGCTTATCTTATATTGCATTGGAGATTTCTCCCACACATGTTGCTGCCAGATTAGCATTTATTGAGTTTCTAAGGGTTGCAGGATGTTTACAAAAAAACTATTTCTACCTTAGTTTTGGCTGAGGCTCCAAATCAGCAGGGACACATGTTCTTATGCAAGGGAGTGTGAACTACAAGGCCACCTCTGCAGGATTTGCAAAAGAGGTTTTAAATTATAGTTTTATAAGCCTACAATTTAAAAAGTTGGAGTGTTGAGGCATGTTCACTCATATCACCCCCTACTGTGTCCACATTCACCCCAAGCTGAGTGACAGGAGTTTCAGGGAAATCACTGAAAAAAAAATTGACCTGTGTCTCCTGTAGGCGCCAGGTCTACCCTAGCAAGGCCTAAGTTCAGGAGACTTTGACTGGTTAGTTGTGCCCAGAATAGAGGGAGAAGACATGGCAGTGTGAGAAGCCTGAACCGTTAAGAGTTTATGTGAGCTAAGGATGGGTTTACAGAGGAGCAGGTGTAGACCAATTGAGAGACAGAGGATGCCAGAGGTGTTTTAAGATGACTGTTTCCAAGGAGGAGGGGTGTTGTTTTCAAAGGTGATGAAACAATATTATTAGAAATCTAAAAATGGGCACAGAGTGACCAGGAATACAGAAACAAAGACAAATACATTTAAATTTATTCTTTAAGAGCAGGGACCAAGATATAATACTCATTGTTACTGATAGCTCAGTAACAGTCCTCAAGTCCTTAGTCCTCAAGGCCAAACCAGAATGAGAACAAGTGGTTTGAGTAGAAGGAAAGAGAAGTTTGTGACTTTGCCAGCAAAGGAGGAAAAATGGTAGAACTTCTTGTCTCAAAATCCAAATTTCCTAAACATAAGCAGAAATACAGAGCTTTTAAAGGAGCACCCTCATTTCTGGGCTATTGTGGTTAACTATTCTAATTATTCCATCTCTGCCAAAGACAAAGCCCCACCAGGGCCCACCTGAGAGGGCTGGCCCTGGCGTGGGATAACTGAACTATCTCCTGTAACACAAAGAATAAAAGACTTAACCTGCTTCTCCCAACCACCGTCCCCAGGCAAGGATGCAAGTTTTAGTTCTCAAAAAGGAGTGGAGGATGTTTTAAAGAAACAGAAAATATTTTTGCCATTTTTTTCCAGGCCATGCTCTCGGATACATACTCCCCCTTCAATGTTTTCCTTCCATATCTATGGGAGGAGGGGTGATTACTCTGTTATAACTTTATAACTGAAAAAACAAAATAGCTGATATTTAGAAGTTCTAATGTCTACAAATGATTAAAAAGTGTGTGTGACAGTTTGGAAGTGGTGGAGGTGCCCAGCAAGATATGATGGAGAATAATTGTTGCTTTTCAAGGTGATTCCTTTTGTTTTGTCTGTTCTAATCATTATTGTATACTTATGTGATAGTTACATTATTTTGGTATTTGAAAGAAAAAAACATTTAAGACACACACACAAAGAAATATGAGACATGATATCATAAAGTATTACAAGAAAAAGAGAAAAGGTAAAATATACTAGGGAGATGCAAAAGAGAAAGATCATTTTGAGCTAAGAGAGAGAAAGGTTTATAAATGAGGTGGTTTTTAAGATAAAGCAGATTTTGACAAAAATGGGTAATAAGTCATTTTAGTCGTGTATGCTTGTGTGCACTGGTGTGTTTGCTATGAGTGAAATGTGTGTGTTATTTACACTAACAAAAGCTATCAGCTTGAAAAAATCAACAATGCATTTTTCTTTGGTCAGAGTTAGCTATAAAAGCCAAATGAAAGGAAATTATAGTGAGATAATTATAAAAAAGCATTTTTGTACCTCTAACACCTAGCAAGTTAAGTGGCACATAGTAGGCACTTAGTAAATGCAGATAAGTGAATGAATTGTGATTATTAAGAAATTATTTAAGGAGAATGTGCACACTTACAAAGGGAAAGTCATAGCTAGATGTATAAAATATATCAACATGAAATATGATAAATGGATTGTAAAGTAGAAAAAGTTCCCACCTAAAGTGCCAAAGCTATAGGACAAAGCCATTGTTAGGTTTGGGTTCTAAAACTATCAGGCATATATGGAGGCTCAGTAAAAACAGAGGTATGAGATGAACTGTTTATCTCTAGTTTTTTACTCACATTATTTCAGGTACTAATTGGGGAGAGGTTTAAGGTAAGGTAACAAGCAACCATGCTAAGGAAGTCCAGATTAGTTTCCAACACACAAAAACAGGACAGAATAGACCTGAACTGAATCCTAGCTATGAGTAGTCCTTTAGAGTTTGGCTAACTTCTCATGATCATGGCTACCTGAGGGTTTCTGGAACGTAATTAAAACAAGCCAGGAAGTATTGCTGTCTGCATTTCCACCTTCCTAACTGTAGGTTTTGCGAATTGGAGAAAAGGATGGTTAGATTTATAACTTCAACCAAGTCTTTGCTAGGCTGCAAACACATCTACCTTGTCTATGGCCATATTTCCATGCCTATACAATCTATGACACAGAGTAGGTTATTCTATTAATATTGTTTTGGATGAAGGAAACAATTCCTAACATTCTTATTTCATTCAGTCACTTTAAACTTGACTTCAGTGTTCTTTGCTTGAAAACATCTTCAGTGATGGTGTGCTCATATTGACTGGACTAAGCCTGTTCCATTTGCAGATAGTGGTACATGTTCATATCCCTCCTACCACCTGGCCCAGATCTCAATTATTGCCCCAGATATGACCTTAGTGGCAAAGAATAACAGGGTGCTACTCCCACTTTTATTTTGAATTCTATATATCTGTTAAGATTGAATTGGCTTTTTGGTCAACCATACCAAAGTGTTTATCTGTATTAAATTTATAATTATTTTTCATGCTTTTTCTACATGGAAGCATACTAAACTCTGTCTTCCTCATTTTGTCTTTGTGAATTCTGTGAACCAAATAAAGAATTTTATAGTTTTCCCTATTATATTTGAGAAGGGAGACTTTTCCCATTTAAAAAATTTAGGTATAATTTATATACAGTAAAATTTGTTCTTTATACTGTACACTTTGGTGAGCATTGACAAATTTATATCATGATGTAATAGGTATAGAGTTCTATCTTATTGTGGTTTTAATTTGCATTTCTCTGGTGGCTATTGATGTTCACTATCTTTTCATGTAATTATCTGCAATCTTTCTATCTTCTTTGATGCAGTGTCTATTCAAATATCTTCCCTATTTTTAATTGGTTTGTTTTCTTATTGAATTTTCAGAGATCTTTCTATAACCTGGATATAAATTATTTACTGGATACATGATTTGCAAATATTTTCTCCTTTTCTGTGGCTTGTCTTTTTATTCTACTGATATTGTCTTTTGAAGAGTAGACATTCTTAATTTTGATGAAGTGCAATTTATTTTCTCTTATGGATTATACTTTGAATGTCATAGTTAAGAAATCATTTTTCAATTCAAGAATACAAAAATTTTCTCCTATATTTTCTTCTAGAAATTTTATAGTTTAAGGTTTTACATTTAGGTCTATGATTCATTTTTGAGTTATATTGTTATAGAGTGGGTGGCATGAATTGAGGTTCGTTAAAAAATTTTTTTGTGTATTGTTATCCAATTGTCTGTCCCAGCATCATTTGTTGAAATGACTTTGCTTTCTCCATTTGCACCTTCATAAAAATTTAATTGATGGCATATGTGTGGGTCTATTTCTGGATTCTGTATTCTGATGCATTTATTTATATGTCTGTGCCTTCTCCAACAACAGACTGTCTTGACTTCTGTAATTTCATATTAATTTTGAAAATCAGGTAATGTTAAATTTCCAACTTTGTTTTTTTTTTCAAAATTGTTTTATCAATTCTAGTTTCTTTGCCTTTCTATATAAATTTTAGAATTAGTTTTTTGATTTCTAAAAAGCAAAAAATCCTCCTGGGATTTTGATTGGGGTTATGGTGAATCTATAAGTGAGTCTGGGAAAATTGACATCTTATCAATTTTGAATCTTCTAATCCATGAATTGGCATATCTCTCCATTTATTTAGGTCTTTGATTTTTTTTGTCAATGTTTTATAGTTTTTAGCATACAGATCTTGTACTTATTTTGTAAGATTTTATATAAATATTCCATTGTTTTGGTGCTATGGAAAATGGTACCTCAAAAATTTTAATTTATGATTATTCATTGGTAATATATAGAAATATGATTAAATTTTATATAGTGACCTTGTATTCTTATACTTTGGTGCACTATAAGTAGTTTTAATAGCTTTTCTGGGTAGAGTCTTTGAAATTTTCTACATAGATAATAATGTCATTTACAAATGGAGACAGTTTTTTGTCTTCCTTTTCAATTTGCATGCCTTTTATTTCCTTTTCTTGCATCTCTATTGTATTTGTCTTTCTTTTTATTTAGCCCATTGTTCTAGCTTGTCAAGAACTTTAAATCATGAAACTGTCACCTAGCTGTTTCACTGTTGATCAAAAAGTTCACTAATTTCCTCAGCCTATTTTTCATTTAAAAGTACTGAACCAGATAGTTTTTGCAAAAACCAAAAACCAAAAAACCAAAATAAAACAAAACAAAAACAAACAAACAAAATAAAACTACTTCTTATTATAAGAAATGTAAAACATACAGATGTGAAAAAATACTATAATAAACACTTTGTACCTACCATACAGCTCCAAAAGTTATCAAAACATGACCCATCTTGTTTCATCTGTATCTCTACCAATTCCCTCTTTGTGCCCCCGACCATTGGATTATTTAAAAAAAACAAAAACAAAACACATTATTTTCAGAGAGAGATTTGACATTGGATTCATCTTCTACTAGGTTATAAACTACTCAAAGAGTTAAGAATGGTGTTTTATTCATAATTTTATGTCTATTGTATAGCTCATCTTGCACATGGAATATATACTTAAGAAATTTTGTTGAACTAAATTTTTATGAAATCTCTATAGAAACCCCTTATCTCTTTGCTTTCAGAAAATTGATCTATCCTACTGTGAGGTCCTTGTCTGTATTTGGTTGTTTATGCGATCTTCTTTTTGAAAGTATTTTATTTAATACATATGAGAGAATATCTATGAAATACATATATTAGCATCAAAGCATAGTAATGCAATATACACTTAACACCAACTCAAGAACCACAATGACATCAATTCACTGAAACTGCTGTGCTGCCTCTAAATCCTACACTCTCTATCTCTCTCCCAGAAGTAATTTCTGCTGTGAGTTTTATGATTCATATTTAAAACAGTTATGCACATATATATCCTTAAGCAAGATATTGTTTTTGCTTACTTTTAAGGTTTATAAAATGCTTTTATACCGTAGTTAATTTTTGTAAACTATCATTTTTTAAACTAGAACATTCAGACAATTTATATTTACTGTTTTATTGATATTGTTCAATTTAAATATGCTATTTTATTTCCTATTTGTAGGAGCTATTCTGTGTTCTTTTTTTCTGCTTTTCTTGATTACTTTTGGATTAATTGAACATTTTTTATCATTCTATTTCATCCCCTCTTAGCCTTTTAGTTAAATCTTAAATTTTTTTGGTACTAGCTCTAAGATTTACAATATATGTCTTTAACTCATCCTTGTATACTTTCACACTATATTGTACCACTTCATATGTAGTGTTGGAAATTTGTAACAGGATACTTCCATTTCATTTCTCTCACCCTGTGTACTATCGTTGTCATACATTTCATTTCTCATGTGCAATACATTTTTACTATTTGTGCTTTAGATAGTCAAATTCCTTTAAAATTTATTAAAAATAAAAAATAATTTTTATTTACTATCATTTTTATATTTCTGTTTGTCTCCATTTCTTCATGCAGATCCACATTTTCATCCAATGTCATCCTCTTTCTGCTCAAAAAATTTGATTTAGCATTTATTGCAGTCCAGGTCTACTGGCTACATATTGTCTCAGCTTTTGTTTATTTGAAAAAGTGTTTACCTTCCTTTTTTTTTTTTTTTTTTTTTTTTTTTTGAGACAGAGTCTCACTTTGTTGCCCAGGCTAGAGTGAGTGCCGTGGCGTCAGCCTAGCTCACAGCAACCTCAAACTCCTGGGCTTGAGTGATCCTTCTGCCTCAGCCTCCCGTACCTTCCTTTTTGATTGATAATTTTGCTGAGTATAGAATTCTGCATTGGGAATTTAGCATTTTAACAATGATGCTCCATCATCTTCCAGCTCGCAAAATTTCTGAAAAGAAGTCTTCCCTTCCTGTTTTGGACCTCCAATTGCATGTGTTTGACTGTTTGATAATGTACCACAGGTCTTAGATGCTCTGTTCTGTTTCATTTTCCCCTTTCTCTCTATCTAATTCATTTTTCTCTTTAAGGTTGATTAATTTCTACTGACTTATCCACGAGTTCGCTGATTCTTCCCTCATCCATGAGAAGTCTACTGTTAAGCCTGTTGAGACAATTCTTTATCTCTGATATCAAGTGTTTATTTCTAACTTTGGTATTTCATGTTTTTATGGTTTCCATCTCTGTGCTGAAATTTCCCATCTGTTTATGTATGTTGTCAACCTCTTTCACTAGAGCCTTTAGCATAGTCATCACAATTATTCCAAAGTCTCTATCTAATAGTTCTGACATCTGAATGATCTCTGAGTCTTGTTCTGTCTATTGCTTTATCTCTTGACAATGGTTTTTCTTTTTTCTTGCCCTTTTTTCAGTCTCACAATTCTTGATTAAATGTGGGATACATTTGTAGAAGGACAGTTGAGGCTGAAATAAATAGCATTTGTACCTGGAAATGGGCCTGCCTCTTTTGTCAGACTGTTAGTGTGTGGGAATGAGTCAATCTAGTAAATCCACCTGGGTTTTGGTTTTGTTGTTGCTGTAGTTACTCTCAGTGTATCACAGGCTATAAATTCCTCCAGCAGTGAACAGTGGTTATCCTGATCTTACTGTGGGGCCTGGAGTACTGGAATGTTTTTGTCTGTGCTTTTGCTCCACCCTCAACTTTCAGGAGTTCCAGTATGCTGGTGTCACAGGGTTCTCTCTATGCACTGTTTCCCTATCCCCAAAGGTAGAGTTCTATTGCTTTTTGCTTACTTCTAGGTTTGTTGTGGAATCAAGGGACATTTTAGCTCCCCTGAGCTGGCCTCATCTTTAGCCAGGACCTATTTGCCTCAGTCTTGGGGAGAGGAAATTCTCAGCGTCCTTGCCAATTCCATTTGTGGCAGCCAAACTGCCTTGTGTCTGTGGCAGGTATTGAGCAGAAGGGTTCCTGACCCTCCCCTAGGGTAGCAGACCTCTGTTTTGTATTGGTGCAGGATACTGGGGTGTGAATATTTTCTTTTCCTTCCCCTGGGAAAGACAACTTTGTTTCTACCCTTCCTCAAGAAGGTTCTGAAGGCAGGAAGGAGAGTGTTATATCCTTCCTCCACAGGCAGATGGGTTTTGCTTCTGTTCCTTCCTCAGTGATCCCGGGGGCTAGAGGATTTGCCGCCCCTTCTCAAGTGGCTTAAAGTCTTTGCTTTCCTTGAGAGACGGGAAATGGGTGGTGTTTTGTGTCTAACTCCATGAAGCTGTTTACCTTCTGCTTACCTGCAGCACTAAAAGAAAATCTCTCTGGTCTTCTGTGCTATCTCTAGTCTTTCTTGAGAGCACCTGTTGGAGGCACATGGAGGAGAGCTTGTGTGTGAGTATGACCTACCCTGTGTCTGGAGTCCTACTTATTCGAAATGCATATTCTAGCTCACATTTGACCTTCAGGAATTTGTTACAATTTTAGCGTATTTATTCTTACCTTCTTCTAGAGTGGCATCCCTATTTCTCTTATGCTTTGGCAAGAATAAAGCAGCCTTTATGTCTTGTCTGTGCTTGGAGGGGCTTATCTCTTTGAAATTCATTTCTCTTGATTGTCTTGTGAACTCAGCTTCCTGATGGGTTCAAGAAAAGTTAGGATTTTGTATATTTATCAGGCTTTTGGTGTTATTATTAGGATGGGAGCAACATTCTCTGGCAGATTTCTAGAGTTTAAGTGGAAGCAGGATTTATGTGACTGACTTCTTCACTCAGCATTATATTTTCAAGATTCATTCATGCTGTTACATGTAGCTGTAGTTCATTTATTTCCCCTGATGTATAATATTCTATTATATGCATATACTACGATTTATCCATTCTCCTATAAATAGGCATTTGAGTTGTCTCTAGCTATTTATTTTTATGAACAACATTGCTTTGAACTCTCATTTATATCTGTTGGTGTGCCTTGGTAAGTTTCTCTAGCTCATATACTTATGAGGTGTTGCTGGATCGCAAGGATTGTATGCGGTTGTTTAACCTTACAAAATAATGCCTTTGCCTTCATTTTTAATTTATGTCTCCATGTCTTTTCTACACTAAAGGAAAGCTGCATACATCACTTATGTTTATCCTCTTTCCTTTTGGTTATCACTTATGTTTATCTTTCCTTTTTAAATGATTTCTTATGTCCTAATGGCTCCTGTATTTAATCTGAATTTTGGCTTCATATGTAGCTTATGATCTAGCTCTGGCTCTCTGTTCTTGCTGTTATTAATTTCTTTGTTTTTTTGGGTTTTTTTTTTGACTGACAGTGTTTTCTAAAATATTTTGGCTTGCCCTTGCTACTGTAGTTTGTATTGCTTTGATATATAGAATATAATTCTCCTCATTTTATTTACCCCTATCCATTCCCAATTTCAAGCTCTGGCCAATTTGGCCAGCATACAGACAGGGTATTATTCCTTGGCCTACTCTGTGTGTATGTGTGCGTGTGTGTGTGTGTGTGTGTGTGCATATTTCCTTGTGTTAGTATCTGAACTCTTGAGGTTGAAATAACTCCATCAATCATTACTCTTTAGATAGACTTAATTTCACGGTAGAAACTGGTCTAGTTAGTTAACTAGTCACAACTAGAAGCCACATTTTTATGATTTGCCTTCAAGGATCTTAAGAAAGATAAAGTCAAGATTTAGATACCCAGTTCAGGACACAGTGATCTATCTTCTTTGCCCTCAAACTATAGGAGTCATAAGGCACAATTTTAAATTTTTCTTTCTGCTTTTTAGTCTCCTTGCAATGAATCTATGAGCCAGGATTAGAGTGCCCCTGGGAAGGCATTAGTACTGAGGCTGTAATATGTATGAGGAGAAATTTAGTGACAGATTCAATGTTTATGCTCTTGATGTCAATTGTCTGGGAGTATATGTTATGAAAACAGAAATAAGAAAAGAACAAGATAGAAATTATGAGAAGAACTAAATAAAGCAACTCTTATTTTCTATATGCTACCAGTTTCTTTTACCCTAGGGAAATATTGATTCAAACCAGCTATGAAGTACATAGAATCCTGTTTCCTTCGTAGTTTCAGTTATAAAATTAGGAAAAAAAAAACATGGTCTGTGCTTTTAAGAAGATTAAAACCTAACAAAGATTAATATGCCAATGAATACCAAATAATGCATCAATAAACACTTGGCAGGAAACACATATAAAGAAGTATAGCTATTCTGGAGGCCATAAGTAAGTGTTAAGAAGTAGCTGGATCAGAGTAGGTTAAGCAAGGACAGTTCAAGAATGAGCAGGTTCCTCAAAAAGAAGAGTGTAGTATGAATAAGCATATTTTCTTATCCAGAGGTATATATATATATATATAACCCAGACTGGAGGGTAGTGACATGGTCGCAGCTCACCTCAACCTTTAATTCCCAGGCTCAAGTGATCCTCCTGGCTCCACTTCCTAAGTAGTTAAGATTACAGGCATACACCACCATGCCTGGTTAATTTTTAATTTTAATTTTTTTTTGTAGAGATGAGGTCTCTCTGTGTTTCCCAGGATGGTCTTGAATTCTAGGAACTTAAAAGATTGTCCCACCTCAGCCTTCCAAGTGCTAGGATTACAGGTGTGAGCCACTGCACCTGTCCCACAGGTACGTTTTTAAAGTCTGCATCTTTCCATGCTGCCAGTTGGTCAAAGCTCAGTGGCTTCAAAGAGTGGCTCCCGAATAACCAGCATTAACATCACCTGGAAACTTGCTAGGAATGCAAATTCTCAGGCTCCCTCCAGATCTACTGAAATAGACACTCCAGAGTTGGGCCCAGAAATCGTTTAAAACAACCCCTCAATGTGATTTTTTTTTGGGGGGGGGAGTCTTTTTTTTATTAATTTTTAAAAATTTTTAAAAATATTTTTATTTTAGTGTATTATGGGGATACAAGTGTTAAGGTTACATATATTGCCCATGCTCCCCTCCCCCCTCGAGTAAGAGCTTCAAGCATGTCCATCCCCTAAACGTTGCACATCTTACTCGTGTATTGACTCACAGCGAAGATTGAGAAACAGTGTCCTGGCTGATGGGAACAACTATTGCTAGGAGTTTTGGCACCAACCCCACCCCAGCACCACAGCTGATGACTGATACAGAGTACAGAAGCCCAAATTCCCTGCCTCTGGGGGTGGGGGAAGGGGGCAACTCTGGTGTGATTTATACTCTGAGAAGGAGTCAGCAAATCATGGTACCTGGGCCAAATCTGGCCTATTGCCTGTTTTTTAAAAATAAAGTTTTATTTGAACAAAGCCAGGCTTATTTATTTTGTTGTCTGTGGTAGCTTTCATACTATAATGGCAGAGTTGAGCAGGTGCAAGTCACTCTACCCTGCTCTTTCCTGAAAAACCTGTTCTAGAGCCTCACCTATCCTGAAAGTATCAAGCCAAGACTAGACTTCACAAGACACTACATTCTTTCTTAGTTCTCTATCCTCTATTTTGCCTTCGTCCCTCCTTCACAGGATTGCATGCTAATCTTCTGCCCCCAGTTCCACTTCCAGGAAGCCTGACAAGTGTACTCAAATGCTTTTTTGTTTATTTGTTTTTTGCTACTTTTGCTGTGTTTGCATTGGCTTTAAGGGAGCAGCAGAGCTTCCTAGACGAAATGCTCCATAGGCAGCTCCCTGCTAGTTGGTCTTTTAGATCAGAGCTTCTCTTCTCAGAAAGGGATGGCACTTCTCATCTTTGCAATCCCAACTTCTTTTTCTGCTACTTCTCTCATATTGTGTAAGTAATTGCCTGGAATAGTTTTTGTTACCCTGGTTCCAAAGGCCCCATATTATTATTTCATTTGTATTTATAATTTATAGAACACCAGAAGCCTGGATGACACTTTTTACCATATGCTTTAGTCAGTGTTCAAGGACCTTTTGGTAATACAAATAAAAGTAAGATAAGAAACACTCACCCTAAACACCAGTAACAAAGTATGGGCAAGGGTCAGGTGAGGATATTATTGCAATTCATTATGTTAAAAATAAGATAGAGAAAATATTTTGGCTACAGATTGCTAAATGTCCTACTGAAGAAATTATGCTCTATTTAAATAGCACCAAGTCCTGCAGTCTACATCCTGAGTTGTTTATCTTTTTAAGATAAGCAACACCAAATTATTTGGTGAAGCAACACCAAAATTATTTCCATTACAGTGATGTTTTCATTGTGTGATACTTGCTGTTGAAGCTCAGAAGAATGTGCTTTCTAACTCAGTATGTTTTAAAGTATTTTCTTACTGACAAGCTAAAGGAAATAGGAATAACAGACAAAATGAAAAATACAATTAGTATCAAGAGTTGAAACAGTGAAAGTCATTTTTTGGAAGGATAAAGAGCTGGAATGAGAAGAGAGAGTGAAACTTATTAATGAAATAGGATCAAGTATGATGAGGTTGCACTTTAATATTGGCTGAGGATTTGGGCTGAGATGAAGAGTGAAGAGACTGTTCTTGTCTGTGTTTAGAGATGGTTGATCATTTCATAAAGTGTGAAATTGTTTCTCAGGACATAGGAAAGGAACAATTTCTCTATCCTTCTTTTTGACATACAAATAGAAAGTACCTGTTTGCAGGCAGAGAACCAATGTAGGATTTTCAAATGGATGGCTTCAGATGGTTTGCAGGAAGGTATTATAGGTATGGTGTAAGTATAGTTTCTTTAATAGAACAGAAATTTTATGAGCTGAAGTTTACTTTAGAATGTCATTAGTTCGTGAACTTGTGTAAACTACTTTACATTTGGAGGACTCTTACCAAACTCACCAGTTAGTTAAAAATCATTGTTGAGTACTGATAGAGTCAACCATGGAACACTCAAGATTTAGAATTGCTTATTCAATAAAATCTTTAGATTTGTATATTGTAATTCAAGTTGTATAATTATCAATATAAGAGACTAATAGGGAATAAGGCATTTATTTATAATAAGGCACTCAATACCATTTAAAAATTCTTTCAAAGTACTTAATTTCATTTCACCCTTAACAATACTACAAAGGGAAATAAGTATTTAATAATTAACCTAATAATCAAGCACAAAATTATCCTATTATAATAATTTATATTTTATACACACATACATACACATACACACACAGTACAGCATTTGCTTTAGATAAAACCAGAAAAATTGAGTTCAAATAATCCCTGACTCTTACTTAGCTTTGTAATGTTTATTGATTGTGTTAGTTGATATATCTGAACCTTATCTTTAAACCAAAATATGGTGTTATTTTTTTTATTCATACAAATTTATGTGAAAATTTGTTGCATGCATATAATGCATAGTAATCCAGTCAGGGTATTTAGGATGTCCATCACCCAAGTACAATACAATTTTGTTAAGTATAGTCACCCTACTCTGCTATCAAACATTAAATTTATTCCTTCTATCTTAATTGTGAGTTTATATACTTTAACCCACTCCTCTTCATCCCCTCCCCAACTCATCCTTCCTAGTCTCTGTTCTCCTATCTTTCCACTCTCTATTTCTATATGATCAAATTTTTTAGCTCCCACATATAAGGGGGAATATATGATATTTGTCTGTTTGTGTCTGGCTTATTTCACATAAGACAATGACCTCCAGTTTCATACACATTGGTGCAGATGTCATGATTTCATTCTGTTTTATGGATGAATAGTATTCCATTGTGTATGTATACCACGTTTTCTTTATACATTCATCCACTGATAAACATTAGGTTGATTCCTTATATTTGCTACTGTGAATAATGCTGCAATAAACATGGCATCCATTTGATATATTGCTTTCTTTTCCTTTGGAAAGACATTCAGTAGTGACATTGCTGGATTGAATAATAATTCTATTTTTATTTTTTTTAGAAATTGCCATACTGTTTTCTATAGTGGCTGTATTAGTTTAAATTCCCACTAACAGTGTATAAGTGTTCCCTTTTTCCCACATCCTCATCAAGACCTACTGTTTTTCGTCATTTTAATAATAGCCAGTCTGAGTGGAATAAGATAATATTTCATTGTAATTTTGATATGCATTTCTCTGGTCATTAGTGATGCTGAGCATTTTTTAATATACCTGTTGGCCATTTGTATGTCTTCTTTTGAAAAATATTTATAATGTTAGGGACTGACCTTCCACAGCCCCACCGGACAGAAAAGCAGAGACATCGAGGATGCAATCACACAACAGGAGGTTTATTTTCTGGCTAGCCAGGGTCCAAGCCCCAGAGCACCAACGCAGTGGCCACTCTCGCAGGCAAGGACCCCGACCGGAACAACGGCATGCCTTTTATCCCCATGGTACACAAGCTGCGCACAAGCCGACTACACATGGATCATGCGTTGACCTTTAAAATGATTGGTTGCCCACTATTGCCTTTTGAAATAATTGGCGCGTTGGTTGCCCTCTATTGCCTGATGGGCCAGTCGCCCGTGCTTCAATGACCTCATCCCATAATTCCCCTTACAGCGGTGTAGCAAGCAAGCAATGACCAGAAGCAAAGGTTTGCGGTTAGCTCATTGCCCCACCCAAGTAAATTCCCGACAATTGGAAGAATTCTTCTGCCCTTCTTCTGTCCTACAAATTCCTCTGCCCCTTCCTCTGCCCTACAATTCATGTCCTTTGACCACTTTTTAACTGAACTATTTGTTTTAGTCCTATTAAATTGTTAGAGTTCCTTTTATATTCTAGATATTAGTCCCCTGTCAGAAAAATAGTTTGTAAAGATTTTCTCCCACTGAACAGGTTGTCTCTTCACTCTATTGATTATTTTGCTGTGCTGAAGCTTTTTAGTTATAATTAAGTCCATCTGCCTATTTTTGTTTATGTTGCCTGTGTTTTTGAGGTCTTACCATAAATTCTTTACTTAAATATATGTCCAGGAAAGTTTTCAAAAGGTTTTCTTCCAGTATTTTTATAGTTTTGGATCTTACATTTAAGTCTTTAGTCCATTTTTAGCTGATTTTTTTTTGTATGGTGAGAAATAGGGGTCCAGTTTCATTCTTCTATGTGTGGCTATCTAATTTTTCCAGCACCATTTATTGAAAAAGGTGTCTTTCCCCCAAGTAAATTCTTTTCAACTTTGTCAAAAGTCAGGTAGCTGTAAAGATATGGCTTTATTTTTGAGTTCTAGATTCTGTTCCATTGGTTTATGTACCTACTTTTATATCAATACCATGATGTTTTAGTTACTTTTGAAATCAGGTTATGTGACTCCTCTACATGTGTTCTTTTTGTTCAGGATTGCTTTGGCTATTTGGATTCTTTTGTGGTTCCATATAAATTTTAGAATTGGTTTTTATAATTCTCTGAAGAATGACATTGGTATTTTGATAGAGATTGCATTGAATCTGTAGATTGCTTTGGGCAATGTGGTCACTTTAATAATATTAATTTTTCTGATTCATGAGCATGAGATGTTTTTCCATTTGCTTGTGTCATCTTCAATTTCTTTCATCAGTGTTTTGTAGGTCTCCTTGTAAAGATATTTCACCTTCTTGGTTAAATTTATTCCTAGTATTTAATTAATTAATTAATTAATTTTTATTTTTTATAGAAATAGGGTGTCATTATGTTGTCCATGCTGGTCTTGAAATCCTGGCCTAAAGTGATCTTCCCAACTCAGCCTCCCAGAGTGCTGGGATTACAGGTGTGAGCCACTTTGCCTGGCTTAAGTACTTTACTTCCTTTGTAGATACTGTACATAGGATATCTTCTTAATTTCTTTCTCTGCTATATTTCATTGCTGTCTGGAAATGCTATTAATTTTTATACATTGATTTTGTATCCTGCAACTTTACTGAATTCACTTATCAGATATACAATTTTGTGGTGGAGTGTTAGGTACATTAGATACATCAGCAAGAGGGACAATTTGGCATCCCTGTTTTTAATTTGGATACCCTTTGTTTTTTTCTCTTGCCTGACTATTTTGGCTAGGACTTCCAATACTATGCTGAATAGAAATGGTGAAATTGAGCATCTTTGTCTTATTCCAGTTCTTAGAAGAAATTCTTTCAATTTTCCCCATTCGGTCTGATGTTAGCAGTGTTTTTTTTTTTTTTTTATGGCCTTTATTATTCCAAGATATGTTCCTTTTATTTCTAGTTTGTTTAGAGTATTTATCTTGAATTTTATCAAATGCTTTTTCTGCATCTATTGAGATGATAATATGATTTTTGTCCTTCATTCTATTGATATGATGTATCATATTTATTAATTTGCATATATCGAACCATTCTTGCATCCCTGGTATAAATCCCACTTGATCGTGCTATATTATCTTTTTGTAATTATGTTGGATTTGCTTTGCTAGTATTTTGTTGAGGATATTTGCATGTATGTTTGTCAGGGATATTGGCCTGTAGTTTTTGTTTTTTTTCTTTTTTTTTGCCTGGTTTTGGTGTCAGGGTGATATTGGCCTCACAGAATGAGTTAGCAAGAATTCCCTCCTCTTTGATAGTTTGAATAGTTTTAGGAGGATTGTTCTTATGTGTTCTTTGTGCATTTGGCAGAATTTGGCTGTGAATCCATCTGGTCCTGGGCTTTTCTTTGATAGGAGACTTTTACTGATTTAATCTCACTTCTTATTATTGGTCTGTTCAGATTTTCTTTTTTATTTCAAAATATTAAGGAGATACAAATGTTTTTGTTATAGCATTTGAGTCAGGGCTATAAATGTGCCCATCACCTGAATAGTGTTAACTGTACCTATTAGGTGGGTTTTTGCCCCTTCCCTTGTTCAGGTTTTCTATCTCTTCCTGATACACTCTTGGTAGGTCATATGTTTCTAGGAATTTATCCATTTCTTCTAGATTGTCCAGTTTGTCTGCATATAGCTGTTCCTAATAGTCTCTAATAATGTTTTTCTGTGGTATCTTTTTTCATTTCTGATATTGTTAATTTGGGTCTTCTCTCTTCTTTTTTTGGTCAATCAAACCTAGTAGTTTAATAATTTTATTTATGTTTTCAAATAATTTTTTGTTTCATTGATTCTTTGTATTGTTTTTTAAGTCTCTATGTTAGTTCTGCTTTGATCTTTATTATTTCTCTTCTTCTGCTAATTTTGGGTTTGGTTTATTCTTGGTTTTTCTAGGCATTGAGGTACACGTTAGATTATTAATTTTTCTACTTTTTTCATGTGGGCATTTATTGCTATAAACTTTCCTTTTAGTACTGCTTTACCTGTATCCCATAGGTTTTGCTACATTATGTTTTCATTTTCATTTGTTTCAAGAATTTTTTGATTTCTATCTTAATTTCTTCATGGACTCAATGGTAATTCAGGAGCATGTTGTTTATTCCCATGGATTTTTATAGATTCTCAAGATCCTCTTGGTATTAATTTCTACTTTTATTCCACTATGGTCTTGTTACCTTCCTTTATCTGTTGAGGTCTAAGAAAGAGTGTAGGACTCAGCACAATCTCCTTCCCTGGACTAGTTCTGTTTCATGGTCTACTGGAAGTTCTTCATATTATTTCTAGGGTTGGGAGAATTGAGGGGTTTTGCTGTGGTGAGGATTGCACAATTCCATAGTGGGGATGTGGGCTGCCTAAAGTCTCTCACTCACCCTTTCCCCACCTTGGGAAGTTACTCCTGGTTCTCAGCTGATCCTGGCTCAGTAGTCTGCCTCTCTTCCTTCTCCTTCTTTGCTTTTCATGCTTCCTATTACTTTCTGTTAAGTCCAGCATTTTCACTTGGATAATGTATTCAAAGTGTCACTTTCTATACACCATTTTGGCTCTTCTATGTGCAAGGAAGCAGGCATGAAATGCTTCTAATCAGCCATCTTGAAGTTCCTCCACATTGTTATGGGGTTATTGAAAAACAACTAAGGTTATATATTTAAGTTACCTGGGACAGAGTAATGTTCAATGAATTCTGGTTCCTTTTCTACTTTCCCTCAGCTGTATGCATCCAAAATTTGAAAAATATAGAAAGTACCTTCCAACTTAAACATGTAAAACTGGTATGTGATGATTGGATTACAAGAAACACTACCTAAAAAAGCACCAAGAATAAAGTACCATAACCTAATATGAGTGAGTTTCTAAGATATATATGAATTTAGGTCCTAGTTTCCTGATACCTAAGGCAAAATGGTAAGCTTATTAGTTACCTAATGGTCACTGCAGACAACAGAAAGCATAGACCTTTACAGACATAAACAAATCTTTTGTTGGAATTAAGTTAAATGTGAATTTCTGTGAGCCCTTTTAAAACTTGTATTTTCAAGCATAGTGGACACTGCCTGGCAATAGCTTTCCAAAAACCACAGAAACAACGATGAGACAGTTTTCATATCAACCCTCTGTAAAGGTTCAGGGCAAAATCTTATATCATCAATCAGTGAAGGCATTTCTATGGAGAACTGAGATAATTTGGTCCAAGTATGTTGCTTCCTGATGATCTAACTTAAAATATTAGAATCTAGAAGGAAGGATATTTAGACTGTCTTCTTAACATATCAGGTGTCTTAAGCTAGCCCTTGGCAGGTACTGGCTCATAGACAATTCATGATTGAACTGTCTTACATCTATCCATGGTATAACTATTCTTTGCTGTTAGTTAATGTGAAAGCCATGTGCTTTAGACACTAGACATGAGGGAGGCACAGTTATCATTATGTTATGAAAGTTAAGAGCTTTACTCATATTCTTGCCAAGTCAGAGGGCCAAGCCATTTTAGTAGAGGCTTGGGAAATAGAAGTATCTATAGGTAAAGTTGTTATTTCCCTTATAAAAGAGTGTTGTCCTTCCTCAAGTGCTTCCAAGAAATACTTGGTTGCACTCCTCAAGTTCTGTGCTTTATAATGCACAAAGGACAAGTATCATCTTCATGTTACAGAGGTGAAGTGTCTTTCCTTAGGCTGCAGTTAGTAGCATAGGTGTTATTAGAACTCTCATTTCTGATATCCTGGACCAGACTGGTTTATATAGTAGCATGTATTGCTTAAGCTGGTAAAACAACCTAATCATGATTCTACTTTAGCATATTACTTCTGCCATTCCTTCTATTCAATCTGTTACAGATTCGATTGTCAATAATATTGTTTCATGTCATAGAAATCTGTGTGTTTCCATAGATGATATTTTTTCATACTCAGCTAGTGCCCTGATGTATGTTTTCAAGAACTTTGGCCTGGTCATGTAGAATGGACATAATTTTAAAAAAATCGATTTCACATTATTTATATTGCTCTTAGAAATATTTCCACATCTTTTTATTATTCTTTGTTTAAAAGAATGTAATTCTAAGATTTGGAGAACAGAGTGTGCTTTGGAAGTTTAAAGTCAGCCACCCTGTTTGCATAGTTGACTCATAAATGGAGTTATGTCGGCGCTGGTGGCAGTTGTTTGGGAGATTAAACTGGTGTTTGTACAATTATCTGCTCACTTATTTTTATGATTCTTTTACTGATAATGTTACAGCTTTCATATGCTATACCTCTGACACCCATAGCAAAGGGGGATTATGGAAATAACACAGGAGCTTAATTTTAAACCCAATGTTGCACCTGGACTCTTAATGTAGTACTTCTTTATAATTATCTGTCTTCTGTAAGAGAAAAACTTCTCAGACATGGGAAGTGTAACATATCCTTCTGGATCTCATCATAGAATTAAAATGTGATGGCAAGAGCCTCCATATCGCTTATATCCTTTTATTACAAAAGAGAAAGTCTAAGTTCTGAAAGGTTCAAAGTAAAAAATGGAGCTTTCCCTTTCCCCAGAACCATTCCCTTAGGAGCAGTCCATGTAAACACTTTGATAGGAACTCCCTTTTGAATAATTTTGGTAAATATTTAGTCTCAACAATTTAAGGGCTCATCACAAAAAGAATGTGTACATAAGTATATTGGTTCAATAGGTTAAATAAAAAAGATTTCGTGCTAGGAACAATGACAGCTGTTTAGTGAGGCACCTTAAAATGTGCATGTCTGATTTTTATGTTGTGGTTAAAAAACAATTTTTAAAAAATCACATAAAATAATGCTAAATTCTTTCTACAAACATAAGGTATCTAACAACTATCCATTCCAGAACCTATTCAAAACAATCAGTAAAGTTATTTATAAGTAATTTTATTCTTCATTGTTCCTGGTTCATTCAATCAAGCACAAGTAGATGCTGATTTCCAAGGGTCAAAAAAGGATTTTTGTGCCTCAGAAGTTTAGAGAAAAAGGTTTGTATTCTCTCTATGAAGACTGTCTTTATTAATAAGTTTGCATGAACTAAACATTTGCATATTTTTATCTACTCTGAGCACTTCAGTTGGGACTAGTGTTCATTTAGCAAGACTGCATCACACATGTGAGCCAGTTCTGTGGCTAGCCCTGCTCTGTGCCTCTGAAAAGCATCTTTATTTATCTCAGGAGAGGATCATTAGGATGTCTGCAGTGCATAATGAATGCATAGGGGTATGCAAGGAAAATCTGACCTAACCAAGGGCAAATGCAAGGTAGGGTCCCTAAACCCTTCTCTTCCTCCTTCAAGATTCAGTGGTGTGGGGGTTGCCTTAACTGAGAAGCTTTTCATCTTTTCATGATCCCCCAGTCCTGGGCTAAATGAGCCTCCTATGTTCCCATGGCATCCTGTGCACTTGGAGCATTCTATTATAACTGCAGGTTACTTGAACTTCTAAACAGTATACACTTTGAAGGTAGGAATTATATCTTATTCATGATTGTCTCTCTACCTCTTAGCACATTTCCTGACAACACAATGGTCTCTCCACAAGTGTCTATCAAAAAAAAATATATATATGAATAAATATTTGCTAACTTCTCCACCCCCCCCCTTTTAAGCTTCACCCAGGTTTCTTTAGGATTTTGTTAATCATCAACACTGGTTGATTAACGTGCTTAAGAAGGCCAGCTTGCTCTTTTCTGAGACATGGGCTTGGTTGTCACCACTTGCATAATTCTCAGAGAGGGGGGCATAATTCTCAATTCTCTTGTTCTGTGCTATGTACCAAGTTGAACCAAGGCCTGATAATTCAGACACTTTTCTAGACAAGCACATTTAGGACTTCGAGAGAGGGCCTCCCATTGAAGTCTCCCAAAATTCTGTCCCAAGAATTAAATACTCTCTTAACAGGAAATCCTATTAAGACAATGCCAGCACCTTGCTTATTTTGCTTTGTGGTGGAAGAGCTAAAATATATCTGCTGTTCACTGCCAGAATACCAATGAGTATTTCCCGTATTGGACATAGGGTAGAGCTGTGGCTCAGCATTGGAGTGGTGGGAAGTGATTCTAGGGAAGTCTGTAGGTCTCCCGTACTCCAGCTCCCTGCCATGGCACTGCAGCTCATAAAGCAACTCTGGTTTCTTGTCTTATTTCTTCACAAGTTTATAAACCCATTTAAGGCAGGATTATATCCTATTCATTGTTGTATTGTAGCTCCTTATTCATTATTGTAATAAAAGAACTAATGTAGAAGTATAATAATATCTTCTACTCAGTGAAGGATGGTTTTCAGTAATATTAAAGCTGGGAATTATATCAGAAAGCTCAGGAAGACAGATGTGTGTTTGTTATCCCTCTCTCTGTCATAACTAAGCAAAAGAGAAAATTAAAGCAAACAGTTTCACCATGTGCATATTGGAGAGGCAAGCCTTGTATTCTAGCATTGCACAGACTTATAAAGTAGAAAATTAAGTTCAGCCACATGTAGAGCTATAAAAATAGAGATAATGAAGATCATCCTGAAATTGTTATTTCTTGGAATTAGTTTTAAAAACTGTAGAAAAGGAGAAGGAAAAGGTATAATTATGGGAATTGGTGAAATAAATGAACAGTACAGAAAAGAATGAAGCAAGAGCAGGTCAGAGGACTTTAGCTTAGTCACGCTTGCCTAAGAATTTAACACATTTTTTTTTTAAAGAACAGTTAAAAGTGGTCACCAATGTCTCCATTTACTCATTCACTTAACAACTATCTTCCAGGCAATGAGTTAGGTTGGAGGAATAAAGAAAACATAGCTCATGCCTTCGTGGAGCTCGCTGTCCAGTGGACAGATAAAAACATAAAACAATAGAGTAATCAGAGTAAGGCCAGATATAAGATCAAGGCATTAATGAATACAGTGGAAGGGAACTTAACACATCGTGAGAGGTGAGAGAAGCTTTAAGGAGCAGGTGATGCACAAGCTCAGTCTTGAAACCTTGAAGGTTAAGGTGAGGGGAAAATTCTGAGTAAAAGCCATACAGGTTTAACAAAAAACACCCAAAATGCAAACTGAGCAAGCAAACAAAAACCACCATGCTCTGTGTAAAGGAATAAGACTACATAGGTATTTTGGAGTATAACAAGCAAGGCATGGGGTTATTGCAGATGAGATTGAAAGACAAGCAGGGCAACTTTTTTACTGCTGTGTTAAGGAGCTTGAGCCTGTAGTATAAATAGCGTGGGGCCAGTAAGGGGATTTAAACCTAAAAATTATATTTAGGATTTTAGATAAATCATGGTGGTAACTGACTGAAAGATGGATTTAAGAGAAAAAATACTGAAGTTAAGTGGTTGTGGGAGGGGTCCAGAAAAAGAGTTTAAGACAAAAAAATAGTAGGGATAGAACAAAAGAATATTTTCTGGAAAACATTTAGGAGGTCAAGTTGGAATAATTTTATATATATTTCAATATATATTTATATATGAAATAAATATATAATTTATATATAAACATATTTATGTATTATTAATATATTATATAATATGCATAGCATAATACATAAATATGTTTATATTTACATACAGAATTCTAATTTATATAATTTATTATATCTAATATAAATTATGATTTATATTTAATATATTTTATGTTAAATAAATATACATATTTAAACATATTAACATATATTTATGTATAATATAAGTTATGTATTTAAGCTACATTACAGATGTAGTCTATTTCAGAAGGTAATTAAATCTGTATTCCAAAAAAACCATGATGGAATCCAGTTATTGGCATTTATGCCTTATCTCCAATACTTCTGTGATGAAGAGTGAATAGTTGGGTTTAGTGACTTTGGGCCTCAAATTTTCAGGCCCAAAGGGCTGTCTGTGAAATTCAAGGACATTCAACCTTTTCATTTCTGAGTACAATTAAGAAATGCATTGTGTTTGAAAATTAGAATTATAACCATTCCAGAAAAAACAAATGAATCCTCTTTTAATTTCCTGGACTACTCTGTACTAAGTGTCTCCACAAGGAATCAATAATCTTAGGCATTTTAGCTCTATGAAATAAATAGGATTTAACATCCACGCAATCCTATTTTAACACTATTAACCAGGATTATGCCAATCAGCAGCATTTTGGTCTATGCTGACACTTCCTTAACACTCCATTAAGAAGTCTCAGCTCTTGGTACTTGAGATTGTGCCAGAGATGGAATATTTTTCTTTGAAATCCACATATTTTTCCCCAAAGCACCAGAGCTTCTTGGAATATCTATTAATATTTATAGCTGTATTTAAAAAAAAAACCTATGGCTTCTGCTAACATCTCTAAATCTCACTAAGGGCCAGAAGTTCTCAGAGTGTCCTTCTGAGGATTAATTTCAGATCCAGTAAACCTGGATCCACTTGAGGATGGTTGTCCTGACAGGTGACCCTTGTGGTGGTGGGGTTAGGAGGTAATCTTGAATGGGCTGGGTTTGTTTCATGCATCCATGCATTTATTCACTTAATACTATTTAATTAAATTAAAGTATTTAGCAAGTACTTAATTTGATCTAAGCACCTGGCGAGGCTTCAAGGATAAAAGGTAAATAGGTTTTAGTCCCTTTCCTTGAAGATTTCATTGATTGATTGGGGAAACTGTATGTAAACAGATATATTACAATGCAGTGTGTTAAATTTCAGAATAGAATCATGAACACCATGCTATGGGAGTCCTGCCCCTAGGACATTGACATAGGGGAATGGGCATTTGGTCTGAGCATTTAAGGATAACTAGAAATTTTCCCTGGTGAAGTGTGTGTGTGTGTGTGTGTGTGTGTGTTTTGATGGTAGTGGGGGGTACCATCTTTATAAAACCAGGTATAAAGGTCCTAAAGCATAAGAAAGAATGGGGTAATGAGAAGATAAGTGTTATTGGAGGATAGGGTGTTTGACCAACAGGCCTGCCCTAGGTCATTTTAACTGGACAGTTGGCTCTCAGCCAATTTCAACTCATGGAAGCCCTATTAGAAGGAAGCCCTATTAGAAGGCTTAGGGAAATTTTCAACATGCAAGGCTATAATTTACTGAGCAACATCTGAAGCTATGGTAGACCTCTGAGTCTGAAACATCCCGGACCTGAGACTGCTGGGACCCCACACTGACCCCAATGGAGGAGGCCTCTACTTTTTACTTAAGTATTAAATGACGTCAAGACCTGGGATTAATGAGGTAGAAGATCAGTTGCTCATGACTGGTAGGCTTATGTTTGTCTATAGTACAGGCCAGACTTCCCTATTTCTCCTTCTCTATGGAACTCTAATGCTATCCTGATAATACAGGCAAAATAAATGTCAGCATCTGCATCTGCAGCATGCTGAGAGGTGCATTTTTACACATTCCATTAGGCACCTGTGAGCACACTGCAGCCAATGTGCTGATATGAAGTGTCACTTTGATAAGAAAAGAAGGAAAAATGTAGGCCACATTCAAACAGTGACATTTCTGGAATACTGGGTCAGTTTCATGAGGGACTGATTGTTCTTCATCATTAATTAACCACTGCTGAGCTTCTACTGTGGAAATAACAGTGAATGAGATGCTTTTTCTGTATAGAAGCCATTTGGGTTGGCAAAATCTTTTAGTCCTTTTAGGATCCTGAAGATAGATGATTAGTTTCTTGAGGGCAGTGCCTGTTTTTGTCTTGTGCACCACTGGCACTTACAAAAGTGTGTGTTATTTATTGAATAAACAAATGTTTCATGTATAGTATTATCTAAAGATTTTCTTAGATTATTTTTAAGGCTCAGTTTGTATGTGTTTAAACTTGGAGGATGAGCAAAAGCAGTGTAGGTATCAGTCTGTATGTTGGGAATTTTCCTATAAAGTATTATTATGATCTTCCTTGGAAACAAAGAAAAATAGAGGTCTCAAAGGCCATAGTTAGGGTTCAGATAGTCAGCGTGTCTTGGCTTAAAATAAAAAGAACAAAACAGAAAGCAGATTTCCTCACATTAGCCAGCATGACCCACAAAAAGCATATCTTAGCTGACCATGTGTGTCTGGTTAAGTGAGAGGCTCACCTTTTGCCTTAGCTTTCAGGGGAGACAACAGAAAGGAGAAAACCCCCCTGCCTGAGGTAATGGCCTTGGGGTAGAGGGACAGGCTAAATCAGGAGGTGGTGACTGAGCCCTTTATGAAGGTCTGAGCCCTTGCCACAGCCTGGGACTGCTATCCACAGTTGTCATTGCATTCGCTAGAATGACCCCTTGAGACCCAACCCTACATCTCTATTTCTCCCCAGGACAGGAAAGCCAGACAGCACAGCTGAATCACAGTCCAGAAGGAGCTATCAAAGCCACATTTGCTGTAAGCTGTACCTACCCTGAGGACCTGCCTGCCTGATGGGAAGAGTCTTACGGAATCAGCACAGGACAAGCCTGCAGGCAAGGCCATTCCCATTGCTGATCATTGGAGGATTCCAGGAGCTGGGCAGGGAACACTGTATGGCCACGGGGTGGCCCTGATCTTCTACACTGGGGTTAGAACTAGGAACATGCGGCCGCCACGGAGCTGGGGCAACTCCCCTCATTTCACAATGCCACATGATGAGGTTCCTTTCCTTTTTTTTAAATATGCTTGATACATTACTTACGTTGTTTGAAACATACAGATACATTAGAGACAACAGATTGTCTGTAAACAACTCAATCTGGTACAGTGGCCTTTCTGTGATTCTTCTAGAAATAACCACTTATAGAGCAAGAAGAAGAAATGCCTATCTCACTTACATCAGCCGAATGCCAATCAGAGGAGGGGTTCGTTGACTTTTTCATCTTTGTTTTAATTATCTCTCAGTTACTGCACACCCTCTGTAAGCCCTATGCTCTGTGAGATGTTTATATACATTATCTCTTGCTGGGGGAAGGTGCTGACTGTCACTGGTCACTGGATATGCAAGAGATACACAAAACAAAGCTTGCTCCCCTTCTTTTCTTCTCTCTCTCTTTCAAGTTCTGTGTTTAAAGAAACCAGGAGCTGACATTTATAAAGGGGAAAAATAACCCAGCAGTTCTGCTCTTAGCGTTAGAGCCTTCATGAGGAATAAACAATTGATAAATGTCCTAGTCTGAAATTATAGCTCATGCATTATTGACTTGCCTGAGAAACAATGATGTGGTGGCTGTATTGTGGTACTATATTGGCAGGAAAGTGGGTTTCATAACTAGAATGCTCCTTTTACCTTAGTAAAACAAGCTTCCTGTCACACATGAATTTAGAGACCATATTAATACTTGTTACAACAAGAGCCAGCATTTCCAAGGAAGTTTCTGGCAATTGCTTGGAGAAGTTTAAGTTAATGCTAGCTATGAGGCTAATGTTTGCTTCCTTTGATAAAATTGCAAAGAAAATGAAGTTGTGGACTCATGGAACTGCCTTTGAGGCTATTTGCAAAAAAAACTACCATCTCAATAATTGGTGGTTTTTCTGTGCGTGTGTGTATGTGCGTGTGTGTGTGTGTTAATCTCATAGTATTTCTGAATGTTCGTGTGTGATAAAAAAAATTATGAATTCTGATTTCTATTAAGCAAAAGATTTTTAGAAGGAGGGGTTTACTTACCCGAGGTCTTTGTTTTAGTGTTAATAAAATTGGGGCAAAACTGATTGACCTCATGCGGGGGTTGAAAAGCAAATTATAGAGCAAACGACTGTAAGTCCTGTGAATATTTTCATGACAGAGAAATGCTTATTATCAATAATAATAGTAATAAGCAGTGAGGAATTCAGCTGAAGAAGTTGAAGGCAAGACATTGTCACATTGTTTTCTTATGATTAAAAGAAACTTTGGCTTTCTTGTGCATGTGACACTTTTCAATTGTGTTGGAGAGAATAAGAGCTCTAAATGTAGTACTTGGTTGTCTGAGGAATTCTTGATGGAGACAGACTTCATGTGAAGTCTAAATTGTGTCACTCACTGTCTGAGTTTTAACATTAAGATCTTTAGAAGATAATTTGTTTATTCTTAATGTAACCTCAGGCTGAATTCTCTTAGATTATCATAGAAGAAATGTTACCTAAAAGTAGAAAATATTCCTGAGATTGCTTCAGACTTGAGCATAATTTTTCTCATCAGTCTTGAAGGTTATCAGTATTTGCATATATACCCCTATTCTTTCAGATTCCCAGGGACTAAAGAGTGATGTGACTAGAAGTAGGAGAAAAGGAGATTATTTTCACACTAAAGAAATACTGAAAATGGTTAACAGTATTTTCCAAAACTGAGCACACTGGTAATCTCTGTGTACCTACTTGGTGTATACCTGAGTCTCTGCAAAGAAAGGTCTTCAGCTTTTAGCTAAATGGACAAAATATAAAAGCAATTGCTCATATTCAAAATCTTTTTACCATTTCCTTTTCATATCTCAATTTATGTTGAGGAATAGATCCTTTTAAGGTATATATGAAATTACTTTTAAAATATACATAAAATTACTTTTAAAGTAATATATGAAATTATTGCAAAGAGCAAACTAAAAATATTTTAGTTACATGGCATGCGTTTTGTGTGTGTGTTTTTCATGTAGCAATAAGAGAGGCAAGATTCAGAGTAATTTCACTTGATTTAGCAATGTTCTTTCATTCATGAAAGGCAGGCTTGGCACAGAAGAATATATACTTTGGATAATTAGAAAGAAGCGGGCAAGGACAGGGAGCCTACAGAGCTGCAGGGAGCGCCCATGACTCTAAAGCCCAACGTTTACCCCCTAAACATAGAGGAAGGGCACATAGAGGAAGGGCAGGTTTGCATTCTGTAATTACAGTGTGGGACTTACAAATGCTCTGATGAGTGCTCAAGCCCCAAGACTTTTCCTGATGAAGATCAGAAATCAAGTTGCTCTGGAGGAATTTTGTTTTTGTTTTCAAGCAGATGTTCACAGGGCTGCGATCTTTATTAAACAACAGCAGCTTGGAAATGTGACAGACAGGAATGTTTCCTGTCCATCACAGTTTAGATTGGTTTGGCAAAGGATTACTAATGATTTGGAAAATTCCAGAACTGGTTTGATGTCAGGATATTAGGAACTTTTTTTTGCTGTGGCCAGAAAGGTGACTTTGAACCTCTCAGGGTAGTCAATTATCCAACCAAATCACATATGTTTTATTCAACACATTTTCTTAAGCCTTTGGAGAGGCTCATAAACAATTATGTGATACAGTCTCTGCTCCAAAGGAACTTGCGATTCTGTTGGGGAAAAATTTTAGACATGTATGAAAAATGACTGGGACAAGGCAATATAAGTAAAGTGCCCAGGAAAAGGGAGAGCAAATGTTGGTTAAAGGGAAAAATGTGTATGAGTGAAGTTTCTTTAACGCAAATCAACAAAAATGCTCTTGTTAACTTGAGCAAAAGAGAATTTATTGGAAGACTTTTAGGAGCTGCCAGGGAAGTCGTGGGAGTCTGGCTTGGAGACCTGGGAACACCAAGCTTTGGAGAACCTAGAAAGGAGGCTTGCAGGAGCTGTCCGGAACTTGGAGGCATCATCAGTGCCGGGCTTTGAAGAAATGACAAGGGTTAGATCACTCCACCTTGTGAAAATTTGTAGAAACAATGTTTATAGCATGCTTGGGACAAGACGTAGAAAGGAGATCAAGTTGGCAAAACAAGCAGGAACCAGTTTAAGGAAGGCCTTGCTGACATTGCAACTTTATCTTACTGGCAGTGAGAGCTAGTTGGAATGTTTAGCAAGACTGTAGCATCGTAGGAGTGACATTATAACCCTGTTCTCTACAGAGGGAAGAGTTCAAAGAAAACCACTTCTTTCTTTATTCCTGAGTCTGGATTCAGCCTGTAGATGGTCTGTTCCTGGACTGTTTACCTTCCTGGTAGCAGTCTTTACCATGCCTTCCCTAGGGCAGTGTTTCTCAAAAGGGCGTGCAAAGGCTACCTGCACCAGACATCATAGGGACACTTGTTAACATGCATCTTCCCAGGGCCCTACAGAATTAGAATCTTTGGGAGTAGGGCAGGAATCTGCTTTTTAAACAAGTGCCTGCATGATTCTTTTGTCCCCTGATGTTCAGGAACCATCACCTTAAAGAGCACTTCAATGGACCAGGCAAGTACAGAGCAAGGGTAAGATGCCTTCTCCCTCCTTGTCTTCTCTCCTCCTCCTTTCATTTTCCATATTTTGCTCCTCCTCTTCTGCATTCTCTCTCTCAACTAATAAACACTCCACTCCCTGGACACCCACTGTGTGCAAATTACTGGTAAATGCTTTTATGGACACTGGAGACTTAAAGACATACCTGAGGAGCTTAAAATATATGTCTATTCAAAATATGTGTTGGCAGAAAATCAGTGCCATTTCAGGGGAATCCTTTTATGGGCAATGTGCTTAGCATTTGCTTTAAGTAAGGCTCACTTTGATTTGCAAGCTCAGTAGGACTTGAATCCGAAAGAGGTAGGGATTTCAAGCTGTTGGTGAAAGCACAGCAGCTGGTGAAAAAAGAACGGCTGGAATTCAGGGTGATAGAGGGTCCTTCAGATCAACTCAAAATGTTTGCGAGAGTGTGTAGGGCCACTGATGAGTACTTAGTAATGCTTGAATTGACTCTCTCCCTTGTTATCCTCTGCTCTTGTTTGAAATGTCATAAAGAGAAACATTTACCATGTACTATGTACCAGGAATTGCACCTAGAGCTTTATAGATATCAAATTTATTATTCATAGGAATCCAGTTACTAGAACAATATCTAGCATATAGCAGGCTTTGAATAAATATTATTGTTGATTTGTTCATCAATTTATTCACTTACTCTATGCTTATTCATTAAACAAATGTTAGGCAATGTTCTAGGCACTGGGGATGCAGCAATTAAAAAAAAAGAATCCTTGCCATCATCCAATTTATATTCTGGTGTTGAGTGTTATTTTACATCCGTCCTATTAAATAGATAATATAATTCCCATTTTACAGATAAGGAAACTGGGGACTGGAAAATTAACTTGCTGAGGTCAGACAGCTAAGAATTTGTAAAGTCTAGCTGTAGATAACACACTTCCACATTCACTTGCTTTTTCAACTCATGATTTCTACAACAACATTAGAGCTTCAGACAAATTTTTGAGTAAAAAGCTATCTTCTTTCTTCTGGATATGTTGCTTGCCCTCTGGAACTGAATTTCTTAGAGAGCAGTCTTTATGCAGAAAGAAGCCAAGGAGGGCTAAGAAGCCCCCAAGCCATCTATTTCCCTATTCTCTGGCATCCTGTGCAGAAATCGAAAGGCTCCAGTCAACCCTAACTGGAAATGGACTCTAGAACTGCAAATTTACATGCTGTGTGGAAACGTCCTGTCACATGTCTAAACTATATTCCTCCCTCTGGTATTTCAGCCCATTCCTCTCGGGAAGGCGAGGCGCTCCTGCTGGTGGTTGACAGTCTGCACACTGGGGAAGTAGTTGAAGGGTATTCTTGGGGCTTGTCACCCATGTGCCCCTTCTTGCTTCCTTCTCGCCCTGCTGCTCCTCTGCTCTGAAGGTCTAGTGTGCTGATATTACACAGCTTACAATGATCTTAAAAGATTATTGCATAAGAGATGTAATGCCTTCCTCTTCCAGAAAGAAGTATTTGCATTTTGGAAGAGGGATGCTTAGCCCTAAAGAACTGACATTCCACCAAGGATAGCCTAGAAGGGACTGTGTTTGAGGCTCACTCAGATGCCCCTTCTTTCTGCAAATGGCCCTCTCCTCCTGAGCAGCATTAATGACTTTTTCTACTGAGTGCATACAATTTTACTAATCCTTCTTTTATAATGCTTATCACAGGCTAACCTGCTTGATAATTAGTTATGATTGTGGTCTTGTTATAAGACAGGACTGGATCTGCATCTTGAAAACATTTGTCTGCCTGCAGTGCCTAGAACAGTCTTTGCACTCTGCAGGAGCTCCATAATGGTTTGGTGCATTGAATGGAATTGAAGGAGCTATTCTGGGAAAGGACAGATTAAAGGGGTATAGTGTGAGCTTTCACTTTAAGTACATTCAGAATAATTTGCAAGAGATGGCGTGGGCATTCCAAGTCATTCTCTAAAGGGATCAACTAGATACCATTTGTTTGGTCTCAACCACATGCTTAAACATTTGAATACTGCCACTTGTAAACTGTGCAGCACCCTTGGACAAGACACTTTCTCTCTCAGTTGCTAGATCTCTAAAATAATAAGTTTATTGTGAGGACACAATGAGATAATATGCACAAAGCACTGAGCACACTCCCTGGCACATAAAAACTACTCACTAAATGTTCTTTACGGTTATTTTCAATATTCTCACAACACTTTGAGGTCCACGATGTTCCCATTTTAAAGACAAAATAATGACAACAACTGTCACTTACTGGGTGCAGTGTCACAGTCAATTTTCACAGCAAGCTGGTGGAGAAAGACCATTGCCCTCCCCGCTTTTGCAAAGAGGCAATGGGCCATGGTTGTGCTCACCCAGCTGGATAAGAAGTAGAGCTGGGATTCAAACTTTGGCTCTCATGAAACCTGGAGGCTTCATTTCTTTTGACGATGACAAGCTGCCTGTGAGGAATGATTGCCACTTCAAAATTGCACTCAGCCTTCTTAAAATACTTCTGTTCTTCAAACGAAATGCCTCACGTCAGTTCTAAATCTGTAATACTTGGGGAATTAAAGCCTCGCCCCATGTCATGCTGCAGTGTGCTCTCTGCGCTACTGAAACCTCAGACACAAGGTTTTTCGCCTCGGAGGCATCTGCCTTTCACTGGTGGGCGGCTGATCCCTACATCATCTAGAAGGTGCTTTGGGAGCCCTCTGGATGAAGGATGCTTATAGATGTAAGTCAGTACTTCTGCACCAGACATATTTGTTACCACTACTGGAATATATCACCTCATTATACTTCCCTCAAATAATTTGAAAGCATGTGCAGCATGACTATAGAATGCATACATTTCAAGCCCCGCGCTGGCATTTTACAAGCTTTCAGTTATTAACCTGTGAATTTTAACTATTGTTTTCTGCCAGAGGTAACTGATGGCAAAATAAAAATAGTTGAATGTAACTTTCAAGGGGAATTCAAATGTGAACGGGTAGGGCCAAAGCAAAACCTTCTGAGTGGAAACTGGATCCTTGCCAGCACTTGAGTTCTGAGAGAGATCTGGGATGTGGGGAAAAAATAGCCAATTTATAAAATATGATTTCCCTTTGCTTTCACTTTGTTGCTTGAAATGTAGCATTCGCATGTAGTGTCCTTAATTATGTTTGATCATATCAAAGCTAACTTAGATACACCCCCTGCTATACCCAAGATATTTTACTAAATAATCTGGAGAGGTCACTGATATTTTAGTGTGAATAAAACCCAGATCATTTAAGGATGATTTCCAAGCTTTTTCTTCTTCTTCTTCTTTTTTTTTTTTCCTTCAAGATCTGTACTAGTTCTTGCAAAAATTTTCACAAATCTGTGACAAAATGAGTAAAATAAAGGGCAAAGTGGTATATTTTCCATGAAGCTAAATTCATTAAATTGTGAGTACTAATCCTCTGTTTGGAGATTTGATATTTGCAAAATTTTATGGGTTGAAATGTCCCTTTTAATATGAAATGGTGGTGATAGTAGATTGAAGCTTTTACTTTTTAATGTCCCTGGCAAGATCCGAAGTTGCTAGCTCTACTTTTGTTTGCCAATTTTTTGTTTGTTTTTAATTTACTGGCCTGTGTAATATAAGCCTGGGAACCACTGGTGTGATAGAAAGAGCACAGGCTTTAGAATCAGAAGCCCCTGGGTTTTATTTTTGTTGGGTCTGTTATAAGCCACATGAGCTGGGCCTTTATAGATCCTCTTAGAGTCTCTGTTTCTCTATTTGTAATATGAAGGCAATGGGGTTGTTAGGAGAATTAAATGAGATCACATATATAAGATGTCTAGCTCATAGTTCATAGTTGTACTTAATAGACAATAATTGACTTCTTTATTTTTCCATTCTGGAAGCAAACTTCATGAAGGGAAGAAGAAGAATATGATAATTGGTTTCAATGTGGGAGAGGAGCAAATAAGTGGGACAAGTCACACAATAGGATGTGGAGGCCCCAAAGGCAGGCTGTGTGTGAGGGCAGCCTTTCTTTGTAGCCTGAGAATGTCTCTGATACTGATGAATGTCTTGAAGGTCAGGCTGTGTCTTGCTGCCTTTGATTCTCCAGCATCTGGTGCAGTGCAAGCTCAGAGAAGCACTGCCCCAAGTGGCATGACTTGGGGAGCAGCCTATGATTTGGATATTTGTCTGCAGGAGTTTATTGGGGTATGCTCTCTAGTAGTGTCTATAGGGCAAATGAAGGAAGAGGACCAGGCAGAGGCCTCTGCCAACTATATGGAATTTTGGAGCTGGGGTATCCCTGCAGAATGGTCCTGAATCAGGGCAGGGGGTACAGACCTTCATAGTTCCCTCATTGAACAATTATAGGATGCAAGTTGACTCGAGGAAGGGGCATGACTTGGGCGAGGTGGCTCTCTTCAGCTGAAGGCAATTTCAGGAGGGGTTGTAGCTGTGAGCTCTCAGTTACTGTTAGGGACTGAATTTTTTCCCCCCAAAGATGTTGAAGTCCTAACTCCTGAAACTTGTGACTGCAACCTTATTTGGAAATACAGTCTTTGCAGATAATCAAATAAAGATGAGCTCATTGGTGTGGGCCCTTATCCAATATCATTGATGTCCTTATGAGAAAGGGGAAATTCAGACACAGAGACACACACATGTAGAGGGAAGACAATGTGAAGACAAGGGAGAATGCTGTCTCAAAGCCAAGGAATGCCTGAGGCTGCAGAAACTAGAAGTATGAAACAGATTTTCAGCCCTCTCACAACTCAAAAGGAACCAACCCTGCCAGCATCTTGAATTTGGACTTCTAGCCTCCAGAGCTGTGAGATAACAAATTTTTGTTGTGTAAGTAAGCCATCCAGCCTGTGGTACTTATGGCAGCCCTAGGAAGCTAAGACAGCTGCCAACACACTGAGCAGCCTGTGATGCTTGCCTCAGTCCCAAAGTGCCGCCCTCTGGTGGCACATGATGATGTCACTAAAGGAGCTCCACGATGCTTGTGAGATGGAGAAGACTTCCTGTCCCAGCTTTGACCAATGCTGGGACATATTTTTCCACTAACTACGAGATAGACACATCCTTTCACTGACTCATGTCCACAACACCTCCCTGCAATGAGACACCCAGTCATATAAGGATATTTTGAGGCTGTCTAGAAACTGACCAAAGGAGAAGATTGCCACATTGCTTGATCTGAGCTGCCCCAGAAAAAAACAGGTATGTTTATGGAGATGGATCTCAAGGTAGGCTGGGACTGTTTGGGGGCTTCTTACTGGTCTTCTATGATCAGCTGGAACAACTTGTTCAAGGAAATTAGATTTTAAATAAAGCAACAGTCTTGGCTATGGTGAAGGAAGGAGGTACCAAAAAATAAGAAATTTTTATGTCACAAAATGCTAATGAGCAATTTCCTCCGGATAGAAGAAAAATGGGGATGGATTCATGTAGTTTGAGATTGATGTTTCTAGGACTACATACTTCTGTATTATCTTTGTATTTTTTGTAGCTTTTTAAAGGCAGGTGATATACCTTATCTTTGCAGTCTCAGCACCAAACAGAATGGACAACATTGGGGATTGAAGATATTTTTTTGTTGTCATTCACATAATGTATATCTGAGGGTATATAAAATCTGACTGCATAATCCTTTTGTCTACTTCCTGCAAGTGACAGTTATTAACTATATTCTTTTTCCATCAATAGAACAGTGGGAGAGGAGGAATCCATTATCTCACTCATGCCAACAACTAAATTATCATCAGAGTTTGAATTGAAAAATCTTTATTTCAGTTCAGAGGCAGGAAGAAAACCACTTTTTTTTTTTTAACTGAACTTCAGGTAGGTACTCAGGGCTTGAGGTTGAAAATGGTATCATTGAATAGATATTGAAAAGATGATTAAAGCCCTTTAGTACTTGTAAATTTTCATCTTTGGATTGTATATAAGTTTATATGTAAACTTGTCCATTAAGAAAACCACACAGCTTAGTGCAGAAAGGCCCCAAATCCCATCGCTTGCTGCAAATCACACTATACAGCAGCACAGATTCATGTCAAGCAGACAGTAGGTGCTCAAAAAATATCTTTTGAATGAAAATCTATGTTGCATCACATAAACAGGTGCCCCAAAGGGAATTGCTATGTCTGCACTGAAATATCTTTCAGGAAAGGAGATCAATCTCTTAAACCGTGCTCTTCCCAGATCCCCTGTGATTCCTTTTGAGTGTGCTTTCACTTCTAATGTCCTCTCAGAGATCTGGGAGCGCCTGGGATTTACTTCTAAATGGGTAGGGGCCAGGACTGTGAAAACCCACTCCCCGTGCCTCAGGCCAGGGGAGCTCTGCCGGTAACTTACACTGTACAGTTCTTTTGAGGCATCAACCTGGAGCTACTGCCAGCAGGACTTTGCCAGGGATCTCACCCTGGCTGGGCTTCTGGCCCTATTCTATTCCCCCTACTCCCTTACTAGTATCCCTGAAAACTCCTTCTTCATCAAATACTTGCACATGTATTTTTATCTTAGGAAAATCTAACCTATAGCTTTTTGCATTATGAGGGGAGCTAAACATACTCTCTTGATTCCAGGTCCATCACAAAGAACTGCCTCATTTTTTCTGCTCTGTTTCATACAGGTTTTTTTTTTGTTTTTTTTTTGTTTTTTTTTTTTAGTTTTCCTGCCTCTAATTATTCTCCTCTATTTCCTTCCTCAAACTATTCAAATCAGGCTTCCATACTAAACACAGCATTGAAACTGCTCTTCTGAAGATCACCAGTGATCTCCATCTGGCCAAATTCAATGGTTACATTTTGTTCTCATTTTATAGGACTTCTAAGCAGTATAAAGCCCATCTGACCACTCCCTTCTTATAGGAACACTCTTTTCTTGCCTTTCCTGACACCACACTCTCCTAATTTTCTTCTGACTTTTGAGCTGGCTCCATCTTCTCCATTCTGCCTATTATTATAGACATTGGAATACATCATGCCTTAGATCGTGGTCTCTTCTTCTTTGTTTTTATGCTATCCTTCCTGTATATGCTGTAGACTGGCCAATTGTGCCTCTTGCTCTGATTTCTTCATTAAATCTTGACTTATCTATCCAACTGTCTACTAGAGTTCTTCACTTGTATATTTAACATATGTCTTAAAACTAAAAGATCCGAGAAAGAACTACTGTTTCTACATGCCAGCATCCTTAGCAATAACAATGAAAAATTCTTTTCTTACCTACTTTTCTAGGCCTTTGTAAATAAATCACTTTCTAATGTGTTGGCCAAACTAGAAACAGAAATCATCCTTATCTTTCTATTTTTCCCTCCCTACCACATCTAATTGGTTAGATAGTCCAATGTCAGTACAATATGTCAGTATAATATATTAATATTAATGTCAGTACAATATATTAATATTTTTAATCTGGACCTCTTCTTTTCATGTCCATTGTTACCATCTAGTTTAGTCATCATCTTTTATTACCCAAGTTACTGAATTAGTCTACTAACTGGTCTCTTATCTCCTTTGTTGTCCATCTACCCTTCTCCTTACCTCCCTAAATAATCCTTGCAATACATAATCAGATCACATCAGTCCCCTGCTTTAAAATGCTCCATGGTTTCTTTTTACCTGTAGAATAAAATCTAAAATTTTTGCCACAATTTACAACCCTTGATTACCTTCTGATTCTTCCCTCCACTCTTGGGTTCAGCCATTCTGGCCTTTTCTCTCTGTTGACAAATGACAAGCCTTAGAGACTTGTCCTTGTGATTCCTTCACCTGCAATATTCTGGCCCTAGATCTTTTCAAGACTGACCCTACCATATGTGGGATGCATTCACCTCAGGCAAACTCTTCCAATCTGGGGTAAAACTGAAGAACACATGAATTCTATATCCAAGGACCTTCCACCAACAGTCTAAAGAGTTTAGAGCCTTTCCAGCAACCTATGATGAACTCCAGCTTCTAATTTGATCCTGAAACTCAGAGACTGGTTTGTATCATTATGGACTTTTCCAGATTCTGAGCCCTGTCAAGTCAACCTGTGGCTAGTCTTCCTCTTATTGTTAAATAAATCTCTTCTATTTCATTGTGAGGTTCTGACAAGCATCACTCACTTGGAAAACTGACACAGCATGTGGCTCCTCTTCAAAAGATGCTCAACAAATGTTTGCTTCATGAATTAATGGCCAGTAAGGGTGGATTCTGCTATTAGTTTTGAAATTTAGGCAACTTTCTTTATATGCACTTAATACGGTTGTGGTAAAGATAGAAAGAGAAAAGATATCAAAGCTCCAAACACATGCCTAGTATACAGTAGGCATTGCAGGTATTTTCATTTCTTCCTCCCTCCATATCTCCTCCTCTCAATCTTTCCTTCCTATAGTAGATTTCTCTACTATTACCTCAGTGCTGAACATAGGACCTACAATTTTTTCTTCTTTCTTCATTCCTCTTCCCAAAGCTTCCTCCCTTCCCAACCTTCTCTACTTTAGCCTTTGTCTTTATCATCTCCTTTGTTCCTTTTTATTCTTCCCTTCTAGTCAATATCCAACCAACCTATACTTTTCTCCTCTTTCTTTCTTGGCTTTCTTAAAGTTTAACATGAACACCTACTCCCTGTAAGCAGTGGAGGCTTTTCTCTTTAGTCAGATCTAAATATCAGTTCTCTGTCTATGAGAAAAAGATCCTCTTCACTAGAGCTTGTCTTCTACTCCCTACTGAGAAAAAAGTGCTTCTTAAACTCATGCAACCCAAGTGCTGAAATATTAATAGGAAAAAAAAAAAACACCAAGGCAAGGGACTCAGCAGTTTGGGTGCGAGACGGGCAGGTCTTGTGGAGCTCTCTTCTGTTTGGAGCCCATGGGAGGACTGACATTTAGCCTGCCTCCACACAGAGTTGCAGATGGCTTCTAAGCCTATTTCAGTGAACATACGAGGAAGGGGGTGGGGAAGACTGGCAAAACAGAGCCACAATTCCTATCCATGGCATCAAGATGCCAAGATCCAAAGACAATTAAAAATGGATAACTTGAGGGAAGGCACACAGACAATTTGAGCCTTATTAAAATGCATTGGAAAACTTTTTTTTTGGAAAAAGGAGGAAAATTATTCTGATCTTTTTTAAGTTATAAAAAAGGAAATATCTCTGAAGATTGGCCTCTTCTAAATAGGGTCGGTAGGGGCATGGCTGTGCAAAAATAAATCCAATCACATTTCCCACAGCAGTATTTTTCTTAAAAAGGATGCCAATAAATTTGTAATACTGCCAAGCTCTAAAAGAACAGATTGAAATATCTGAGATTATAAATTCAAATTTATTTTGCATTGAAATGGCATTTTAATTTCCTTCCCTAGAATACCCTGTAGGTCACTGACTTTAGATGCTTTCTGGTTTTCTTTCTTTCTTTCTTTTTTTTTTTTTTTTTGAGTGGTAGGTTCTAGTTAAACAGAGTTAAAGTACAATACTTAGGTAGATTTGACTAGAAATCTCTTGGTATTCCTTAGTAAAAACCACAAATGAGGATAGTATCCATATGTAAAGATGACAAAACTACAAGATAAAGATTTATTATTTTTATATTATATTATTATTTATATTATTTTCATTTATAAAAGTAGGCCGTTTGTTTTATTGCTGGCCCTTACTTCACCATTATAAAGTGTACTAGGTCAACTTTGTGGTATAGTAATTAAGAGCTTAAGCTCGAGGCTGTAATTTCAACTTGGGTTCCATTTCATCCATCACTTACTTCATTATGTAACTTAGGGCAAATTGCTTGATTGCTTTGAGCCTCAGCATATTCATCCATAGGATGGGGATGTTAATCTTTGCCACCTAAGGTCTTTATTTGTGAGAATGAGATGCGATTCAGCATGTCAAGCATTGAGGATGTCAGCAAGTTGGCAGAATAGTAATTTTCAGCCCCTGTACCCTCACAGAAACACTGAGTTTGGCAACCGTCCATGGATAAGAGCCTGAGAGTCAAGTGGAGAGGTCTCTGCATCTTGCTGAAAGTGTAAAACAAACAGTTTCACTTTACCCACATCACCCCTTCCCAAGGTAGCATAGCTCAGTGCCAAGAGAGACCCCCTCAGCCTATGATTTCACCCATGGTTGGGGAGTAAGAGTATAGTGAGTGCCTGGCTTCTCCAGCTATGTAGGACTCTGCACAAGAGGTCTACTTCTTTCTTTCCCCACCCAGAACTGATTGAGTGGGTATAGCTGAAAAGGCTGAGGGCAGCTAGGAGCAGGGAATAGAGGTGGGACCTTATAGCAACTGGGACATAGAATACCACAAAGAACTGTGGTTTATACTAACTGCCTCATGACTCCACCAAGAGGCCTACCTGTTGACCTATTAGGATGCATCACCTGCATATCCCCCACCCAACTAGCCCATGCATGCCCTCAATACTCCATGTAGCACCCCCCACTCCCACCCAGACCATAGACAGTGTGTACAAGCTCCTGCAGACCATGCAGACAGCTGGCTTGACTCTGCTGGATTGAGAGAAGGTGCTTAACCTTGACCACTCCAGGGAACTACCTTAGGGAAAATAAATGGCAGGGTCTTAGCACCTAGCCTGGCTTTGTGGAATGGTGAAAAGGCATACAGTCCTAAGACTTCCCACTCTCAAATGCAACAAAAGGAGTGGAGAGGGTGCATCTATAGAAAAGTTCTGAAAAACCCCAGGAATACCTACCTAGTCTGACTGATGAAGGTTTTTCTTTCCCAAAGTCAGTCAAAAAAGACCAAAGGAGGTGACTGAATCTTCAAATGTGAAGCCAACAACTCAAGACTTCAAGGAACATGAAAACAAATCAAGGAAACATGACACCATCAAAGGAAAACAATAATTTTTCATCAACTAACCTCCCCTCAGTAGACTATGAATTACCTGACAAATTATTCAAAATAATTGTTTTAAGGAACTCAGTGAATTACAATAGAATACAGATATTTATAGATAACTCAATGAAATCAGGAAAATAATACATGAACAAAACAAGAAGTTGACAAAAGTGATAAAAATCAGAAAAACAGCCAAACAGAAATCTTGGAGCTAAAGAGTACAAAGAAATAAATGAAAACTACAATTAAGAGCTTCAACAGCTGACTTGATCAAACAGAAGAAACAATCTGAGAACTCAAAGACAGTCATTTGAAATTATGCAGGAGAATAAAGGAAAAAGAATGAAAATGAGAGAAGAAAGGCTCCAGGGTTTATGGGATACAATCAAGCAAATCACTATATGTATTATGGGATTCCAAGAAAGAGAAGAAAGAAAGGGGCAGAAATGTCATTTGAAGAAATAAATGCTGAATGCAGCTCACTTCTTGGGAGGGATATGGACATCCAGGTTCATGAATCTCTAAAGTCCCCAAACAGGATCAACCCAGAGAAAATTATTTGGAGACACATAATAGTAAATTTTTCAAAAGTCAAAGACAAAGAGAGAATTTTGAAAGCAACAAGGGAAAAAGCTGCTCATGACATAAAAAGGAACCTCCATAAAAGGTTTCTCATCAGAAACCTTTCAGGCCAGGAGAGTGAGATGATATATTCAAAGTACTGAAAGGGAAAAAAGAAAAACAACCTTGTCAGCCAAGAATACTTTATCTGGCAAAGCTACCTATCAGAAATGAAGGAGAGAGAAAGAATTTTCTCAAACAGGAAAAAATATAAGTAGGTTCATCCTCACTAGACCTGCCTTACAAGAGGCTAAAGGGAGTTCTTCAAGTTCAAATGAAAGGATGCTAATCAGTAACATGAAAACATATAAAGGTATAAAATTCGCTGGTAAAAGTAAGTATACATTCAAGTTCAGAATACTCTAATACTGTAATGATGACAGGTAAATCACTTTTAACTCTAGCATAAAAGTTACAACAGAAAGGTATTAAAAACTAAATAGTAAAAGTATTATAACTATCACTATAATATTTTTAATGAATACAGAATATGAAAATATATAAATTGTGTCATTAATAACATAAAGTGTAGTGGTAGAGAAGTAAAATGTAAAGGTTTTTATATGCAATTGAAATTAAGTCGTTATCAGCTTAAAATCAACTGCTATAACCATGAGATGTTTTATGTAAATCTTGTGCTAATAAAAATAAAAACCCTTTGTAAATACGCAAAAGATAAAGAGGAAGGAATGAAAGCATATTACTATAAAAATCATCAAATCATAAAGGAAGACAGAGAGGAAGAAAGGAACAAAGGAACCATCAAACAGTCAAAAAACAATGAATAAAATAGCAATAGCAAATTCTTACCTATCAATAACTACTTTAAATATAAATGGATTAAAGTCTCCAATCAAGAGACAGAAAGTGGCTGAATGAATTTAAATAAACAAGATCCAACTACATGTCATCTATAAGAGATTCACTTTAGCTTTAAGGACATGCATATGCTGAAAGTGAAGAGATAGAAAAGATATTATATGCTAATATCTTAGAGAGAACACCAAGAATGAGAAGACAAAATAGAATTTAAGTCAAAAACTATCACAAGAGACAAGAAAGGTTATTATAGTGATAAAGGGGTCAATTCACCAAAAGGATATAAAAATTATAAATACACATGCACTGAAGGTTGGAGTAACTAAATATATAAAACAAATATTAACAGAACTAAAGGGAGAAATAGAGAGCAATATAATAATGCTAGGAGTTTTCAATATTCCACTCTCAAGAATGGATAGATCATCCAGATAAAAATCAATAAAGACACAGCTGACAAAACAATACCCTGCAGATACTCCTTGACTTATGAGGGGATTACTTCTCAATAAACCAACCATAAAGTCAGAAAATTGTAAGTCAATCTTTTAAGTCAGAGAGCATCGGTATACTAAATGGACCTGCCAGATGTATACAGAACATTCCATCCAACAACAGCATAATGCACATTCTTCTCAAGCACACACAGAACATTTTCCAGGATAGATCATATGTTAGGCCACGAAAGAAGTTTTAACAAATTTAAGAAGATTGAAATCATATCAAGTATCTTTTCTGACCAAAGTGCTGTGAAACTAGAAATCAATATCAGAAAGAGAATTGGAAAGCTCACAAATAAATGCAAAAGAAGCAACACGTTTTTGAATAACCAATGGATCAAAGAAATCAAAAGGGAAATAGAAAAATATCTTAAGAAAAGGGAACCACAATGTACCAAAACTTATGGGGGGCAGCCAAAGCAATTCTAAGAGGGAAGTTTATAACAACAAATTCCCATATTAAGAAAAAAGAAACACCCCCTGCCCCCAAAAAGCCAACCTAATTTTACACCTCAAGGAACTAGAAAATGAAGAACAAGCTAAGCCCAAAGTCAGCAGGAGGAGGAAATAATAAAGATAAGAGCAGAAATAAATGAAATAAAGATCAGAAAACAATATAAAGGACCAACAAAACTAACAGTTGTTTTTTGAAAAGATAAACAAAATTGACAAAAGTTAGCTAGACTAAGAAAAAAGAGAGAACACACAAATAAATAAAATTATAAATGAATGAGACATTAGAAGGAGACATTAGAACTGATACCACAGAAATATAAAGCATAGTAAGAGACTACTATGAATACTTATATACTAACAAGTTGGATAACCTAGAAGAAATGGATAAATTCCTAATAACATATAACCCACAAGACTGAACCATGAAAAATAGAAAGTCTGAACAGACCAACAACAAGTAATGAGATTGAATCAGTAATCAAAAATCTCCCAAAAAAGAAAGGCCCAAGACCAGATGACTTTATTGGTGAATTTTATTAAACATTTAAAGAAGAATTAATACTAATCCTTGTCAAATGCTTCCAAAAATTTGAAAAGAATAGAACATTTCCAAACTCATCCTATGACGCCAACATTACCCTGACACCGAAGACAAACAAAGACACCATATAAGAAAAGAAAATTATAGGCCCAAATCTCTAATGAACATAGATGTGAAAATCCTCGACAAAATATTAGCAAACTGAATTCAACAGCACTTTAAAAGACCATACACCACGATCTAGAGTGATTTTTCCCTGGGATACAAGAAATAAATCTACGCATTTATGGTCTACTGATTTTTGACAAGAATGCCGAGAACATACAGTGGAGAAAGGACAGTCTCATCAATAAATGGTGCTTGAAAAGTTGGTTATTTACATCCAGAAGAATGAAATTAGACCCTTATCTCACACCATATGCAAAAACCAACTCAAAATGGATTAAAGACTTAAACATAAGACCTGAAACTGTAAAACTACTAGAAGAAAACATAGGAAAAATCTTCTTGATATTGGTCTAGGCAAAGATTTTTTGGCTATGACCCTAAAAGCACAACAACAAAAACAAAAATAGACAAGAATGATTGTATCAAATATAAAACTTCTGCACAGCAAAGGAAATAATCAACACAGCAGCCTCCTGATTAGGAGAAAATATTTGTAAACCATATATCCGATAGCAGATCAATATCTAAAATCTATTAGGAACTTAACTTAGCAAATGCCAAATAACCCTATTTAAAAAATGGTCAAAGGACCCAAATAGACATTTCTCCAAAGAAGACATACAACTGCCCAACAGGTATATGAAAAGGTGTTGAACAGTACTAATCATCAGAGAAATTCAAATCAAAACCACAATGAGAAATTATCTCACACCTGTTAGAATAGCTATTATCAAAAAGATAAAAGGTTAGTATTGGGAAGTCTTATGCACTATTGGTAGGAGTGTAAATTGGTACAGGCATGAAGGAAAACATGTGGAAGGTCCTCAAAAAAATTAAAAATGATCCAGAAATCCCATTTCTGGATATATATATATATATCTCTCCAAAGGAAATGAAATCACTATCTTGGAGAGATATTTGCACTGTTAAGTTCATCACAGCATTATTCATAATAGCCAACATATGTAATTAACTTAAAGAACATGTGATACCCACACAAACACACCCACAAAGAGGAATATTATTCAGCCTTAAAAAAGGAAATCCTGCCATTTGTGGCAGCACAGATAAACCTGAAGGGCATTACATTATGCTAGGTGAAATATACCACATGCAGAAAGACAAATACTACATGATCTCACTTATATACAAAATCTAAAAAAGCTGGAACTCGTAAAAACAGAGAGTAGGAAGGTGGTTGCTGGGTGATAGGAGGTCACAGAAGTGGGGAGATGTTGGTGAAATGGTACAGTTTCAGTTATGCAGGTTGAATATATTCTGGAGATCTATTTTTACAGCATGGTGACTATAGTTAATAATGCTGTATTGCACACCTTAAATTTGCTAAAATAGTAGATCTTAAGTGTTCTCACCTCCCCAACACAAAAGGTAACAAGTGAGGTGATGGATATGCTAATTTAGCTAGTAGCTTGATTGTGGTAATCATTTCACAATGTGTACGTATATCAAAATATAATATACATCTTACATTTATATGATTTTAATTTGTCAATTATATCCCCCCAAAATGTAAAAAAAATCCCATTAAGCATGCAATGTATGGCATATGCACAATGAGTCAATATTATATTAACTAGTATTATTTCTGCTGCCTGAGAGTTTATGTTACACTGACATAATAACCTCTGATATTTTCATGGCACTTTGCAAATTTCAAAGTATTTCCACTTACATGTTGTCATGCATCCTGTGAGGTTGGTAGGGCAAAAATAACCTAGTCCCACTTGACATATTATATTTATGCTGTTAGAAAGCATAAATATAGTTGGAGTTTGAACATTGGTGCTTTTTTAGTCTATTGCTATATCTATGAAGTATTAATGCATTTAAAATTCAGTGAATTCTTGCAATGTACCAGGCGCTATTCTAAGTGATTAACATGATCTCATTTTAATCCTCACAATATCATGAAGTATTATCAGTGCCCCAGTTTATAGATAAGCAAACTGTTTAAACATGTTAAATACTTTATTCAGAGGCTCACAGTTCTCTTAATGTGAGAGCCAGGGTTTGACTCAGTTTGGTGTAACTTCGGTATCTGTCCTCTTGGGAGTACATTAAGGAGTACAGGAGTACATTAAGAATACCTGAATTTTCAGCTGTGTAATATTGGGTAAAATCACTGAATTTCTCTGCATTCTTGTTTCCTCATCTGTAAAATGGGAATGATAATTCAAGCCCATCACCCAGAGTTGTGAGAATAAAAAAAAAAAATATTTGAATATCCTTTGGAAAAACAACCTATCGGTAGTAATTATTATTAGTAATATGGTAATAAGTCAGTTATGTGGACGTGTGTACCTAAAATTATTATCAATGGTCTGGGCATATATTTTTTTGATTTTTAAAATGCTGTTCTGGCAATGTGCAGATAAAGATTTGAAAGGTACTACTAGGACTGCATCAGCCTAATCACCACAGTTGTAACAGCTGTGATTTCTTTAAGAAATGGCTATCTTGGCAACAACTCCATGGCTGAGATTAGCTGACTTCGTAGACTGAAATGTCCACAGCCAGATCCGTGTCAGTGCTGGTGCTTCCAATTGATGGCTTCTGGACCAGCGGCCAATGAATTCCGGACATCGCTCGTTATTGGATTAGAAGTAATTCTAAATTCATGGAAGGCATTTTAATATTTGTGCAGATAACAACCCATATGGACTCTGCTACTGCAATTGATTTTGGCTGTTCATTCCTCAACTTGCAGTTCACTTAATGCAATTGTTTGAGGAACGGTGTCTGAGTAAACACCTGTGTGGACAGACCCATCAGCCCCTTCACCAGTGTTGCTTACTTTAGAATTGAAATAAAAAAAATTAAATAGTGGTGAAAGACAAGACAAGTCACCGCAGTGTCTTCTTTAAGCTGCCTTCCAGACTTAGGGGATGTCATGGCTTCCTAAATGTGATCATGTAGGTAAGGCACTAGCAGAGAGACTGGATATAGGAGCACAAATAAATGATGTTTCTCATGCCTCTTCCTTCATTTGTATTATTACCCTTGGAGCCTAGCCCAGAAGATTACATACGGAAGAGGCTTTAGAATGTGATGTTAGCTGCCCACTCCCCCAGAGGAGAGTGGTAAGAACCATGCATCTTGGCATCTGGGTTGAAATCCTGACTGTAGCTCGTATTAACACTGTAGACTTGAGGAAGTTCCTTAATGTTCTTGACTCTCTTTTCCTTATCTGTAAAATGGGGCTAATAGTAGACACAGTTTTGAATTGAGGGTGATGAAGGCAACATAAAAGTGCACTCACTGTGTAAAAGTAATGTAGTCATTAATTTTCTGAAAGATCTCTACTATTTACCTTCTTCTCTCACAATGTGAAGTTCTCAATTAAAAGCCCTCAGGGAAAGAGTCATGGATGGTGGGACAAGGACAATTTTGTGTTTCTCAATGTGAGGAGTTTTGCACTCATTTTTTGTCCTCACACAGTTCCATGAGGTAGGTACTTTCCATATAAGAAAATGATCTTATAGAGAGATTAAGATCAGGTGTCCACTATGTCTCATCTAGCAGGTAAAAGATTCAGAATTTTGAACCCAGTGTTCTTTATTGAACAAAATACTTTATTTGGAGCTATGTGACCTTCATCCAAATAACAAGAATAGGGCTAATATTGACTGAGCCCTTACCATATATGATACTTGTGCTAAGTAATTCCAATTCTAATGTGTTATGTCTGCAATAACATTGTCCCCACTTGATATGTCAGTACACTGCGAGGTTACCCAACTGGCCGCAAGTCAGGCAACTGGCAAATGGCTGAGTCAGAATTTGGCCAGAAAATCTTGTTGCAGAATCTTTGCTTTTAGTTCTGTGCAATATTATCTAGGGCTAGGTTCACCTCTGCCATTCTTGAGCATGGCACTTCTCTGCCCTGGGGCTCAGCTTCTTAATTGGTAAAATGAGGAAGTCGTTTAGATAAGCCTTAAAATCCCTTCCATGAGTCTATCCAATAGACCCAATCAATGTTGTCATAATGAAAATCACAGAAGGGCACGTCCCGCAGGTCAGGCCCTTGTTCACCACCGAACTACGCAGCGGGATGCTCAGTGAATGACAAGGACTGCGTGGTTTTGCGTCTTTCTGAGAGCCATTGACGTGGAGCTCAGCCTTACCGGAGTCCAGAGAAATGTGTTATCCATACAGTAGGGCTTTTCTGTTCCCTGCAGCAATTCTTCCTTGTTCCCCTTGGAACTTTCTTCCCAAATTTGAGCTTTCTCTCGCTGCAGTCAGAATTAAAACACATGTGGCAAAAAGATGGGGTTATTGCAGGGGTTGGTGGCACTCACGAGAAAGGCTCTCATTTCACATTTAGCACAAATGAAGTCTCCTCGGTCACTTGGTCTTTTCTCCATTCGAAGACTAGCCCTGCAAAACGTCAGTCTAAAACTTGTAAGCTATGAGGCAGAATTTCAGGTTAGAGTCTTTATTCTCTGGCATTTTTAATTTCAATCTCCTCTTACAGAAGCTCAATCAATACATGTTCAAAATAGTGCAAGGAAAGCCCAGCCATGGGATGTGGGGAGAGAAGGGAATTCCCAGTGAGGAATGTCTGCTTCTCTAGGGCCCTTCCCTGCCCCTGCGTCCTTAATGTCTACTTATTACAGAGACCCTTTAGTGAATAAGAAGAAAGCTATGGACTGTTTTCCTACCAAGATGCACAGCCCCTTTATACACAGTCTAACACACAATTTCAAGGGTTCTTAAACACCCTCAAACCTGTCCATGCCCAGTGATTTTAGCTAAATACCCTCTTCTCTAGGGCTTTGATTCCTTTCTTCCCCATGTTAACCTTTCTTATTTCCCCATTCATTTTCCTAATTCCTTTTCCCCTCCACTGAAGTGCAGTAATAGCATCTTGGACAAGGAAGGGACCTTGAAGTCCAGCTGGACCTACCCCTCACTCTCTCCATATCACCAGCCAGCCCACAGTGCCCCTCTCTAGTGACAAGGCACTCACACCATGCTGGTGACAGCTCACTTAATTTAAGAAAGTTAATTATTTTAGTTACTAATAATTACTTACTAATTATTAATAATCAGTTAATTCTCTTAGAAGCTTTTACATTTTGTTGTGCAGAATCCTACTTTCCTATAGCGTGGATGCTATTGGGGCCCAGCCCGGATCTCCTTTGCCTGCCACACACCCATCCCCGGCTGCTGGGAGTGTTGGCTGATTACAACTTACGGCTGTTCTATCTCCACAGAATTACCTGTTGGCTAAGTGAGAGCTGCCATTGCTATGCGTCCCTTTCCTCACCTACTGCAGACTTCAGATAGTGACAAACTGGCACAGGTGTACAAAAAGCTAGCCCACTCGCCTCAAGGTGGGACTGACTCTGTGGTACAGCTTGTGTTCCAGAGTGTGCCCCAGGCACATGCTTGCTTAGCATTTGTCCTAGGCCCTACTTCCCTTGTTCTCTCTCTCTTGAGAACACTCCCGTTTCCCCTCTCAGGCTCTGCTTCTGGACCTAGGACAGCTGGTACCACAATAGGTCCTGGGATGGGATTCTGGAGTTGGATCACTCACTGGCTAAATGGCAATTGTGTTTAGTGGAGTCTGGACAGTCTCTGGCATGCAGTAGCAGTGCAATTGCCAAAACGTTTGCCCAAGGTGAACTGGGATAGGTACCTATGGCAGAGACAAGCCGGCTGGTGCAGTGTCTTGAGGTTTAAGATGTATGAGGAAATAGCAACTCTAAGTACCGTGGAATTAGCTAACTGTCACAAGCATTGCTGATTTATGTAAGAGAGAAAATGATGGTCTCAGATCTAGCTATCAACAATTTAAAGCAAAGTCAGAGGCAGAGAACTTCCTTAGAAGCTTTTAAAAATAGCCCTCTCTCCTGCAGAGGGAAAGAACGTGTGAGGGTCAGGAACAGGACTTAATTAGAACAGAACAGAACTTCAGAGAGGCCTGAAATCCCAGCCTAGGCAAGTCTTCTATGCCCAAATCAAAACCTTCACAGGGAAGGAGTGGAACTATGAGACTTGAGATGGGGACAGCTGGGCTTCTGCCCTTGAGAACCTTGAACTCCCCAATTCCCCTGACCTCTCTGGGTCTGCAGAAGTAGCTTTCTTTATTTTGTTGGATATAGCATACTGCCACCCTGACTCCTTGCTTGAAGACTCTGAGATGCCTTAAATAAGGCAGGCATCTTACAACATGCCTCGGGGTCTGCCTTACCTCCTCTGCTTCCCGCATGTACAGTGAAGATCAAATTACAACATAAACCAACTCTTCTACGAAGGTAGGAGAGGGACTATGAGCCAAAATAGCTTCAGGAGAGTGCTAATGTATTCTGAAAGGAACTGGAGACTATCTGTGAGTGGATCTCAAGGGGGTAGAACATAAAACTGGATAACAGACAGTTTATCTGTATGGGGAGGCACTTTCTTGTCACACGCTATTTAGTACCTTCGCAATGATCCTGAGTCCTGGATGGCTCTCAAAAGCTTGCAAATAAGCATTGGTCCACATTAGACAAAACACAGGTGCCAGAATTGCTATTGGAAATTGGAGGGAGGAATAGAAAAGTGCTCCGAGAAGTGAGTATGCTAGAATGGGACTACTATAGAACTGGAAAAGTTGACCATGCTCCTTATGAAAGCCCAGAGGACACTCTGTTCACTCTGTTCTAGGTGTCCTAGTCCCACATAGAATCCCCACTTAGAATGGAATGTAGTGGGTGTTAGATAACAAATAGGTCCAATGAGGCCACAGACCCACCTGCTCACATCCCCTATTCCCAAATGTATCATTGGAAGAGGCGTGTTTAGCAGTTGACAGAACCCTCACACTGGTCCCTTGTTCTGTACAGTTAAGAACTACTATAAGAAAGGCCAAGTTGAAGCCCCTAAAACTTCCTCCTTAAGTATATGAAAACAAGAACTTATCCTGTAATGACAGCAATGGCGCCACCCTTAGGATTGGTGGTCACCGTAGCTCTATAGATTTTATCAGTCTGGACCCTACAAAAGCCAATGGATCATGGTGGGTGATGGTGGACCATCCCAATTTAACCAAAAAGCAGCCCCAATTGCAATTTTTATACTGGATACAGTAACTTTGCCAGAGAAGATTAACACAGACTTGAGTGCATGGTGTGAAGCTATTGATTTGGCAGATGTGTTCTTTTCCATACTTCCATACTTTCCATCTTCCAGAAAGATGATTAAAAGCAACAATATACATTTATGATCCAGTGCCAGGGCTTTTATTTCTCATGTTCTCTGTCATAATTTATTCCAAAGGGGCCTGGACTGTCTGGACAATTCAGAACATCACATTAGTCTACAAAATTGATGATGTCATATTAATTTGACCCAATAAACATTAAGTTGCAAGTACTTTGGGTGCCTTGGAGAGACACGTGCACTAATGAAGATGGGTATTAAATCCTACAAAGATTCAAGACCTGTCACATTGGAGAAGATTTTAGGAATCTAGTGGTATAGGGTATGCCAGGACATGTCTTTCAAAGTAAAGGACAAATAATTTCATCTTGTTTCTCCTTCTACTAAAAAAGAAGCACAACACTTGAGAGTTCCCTTTCAATTTTGGAGGTACTGTATTCCATGCATGTGAATACTTTTACCACCCATTTATCAGGAGATGTGGAAAGATGCTAGCTTTGGTTGGGGCCAGAGTTGAGAAGGACATCGTGTAGATTTTCTGGCAAAACCCAATAGAAGAGTCATAGAGCAAAACTCCATAGTTCTAGAATAAGGCTACATCATTCACAGCAGAGAACTATGCACCATTCTAAAATTTCTCCTAACCTGCTTTTAGGTAGGCCTTGGTTGAAACTGATCACCTGACTGTGTGTTATTAAGTGATCATGTGGCCAGAACTGCAGATCAAGAGATGTGTTCTGTCAATCTCAAGAAGCAGAGGTGAGAAAGCCCAGCAACAATTCAGCATTAAATGGAAGTGGTAGCTCTAGGATCAGGCTTGAGAAGGCCCAAAGGGGACAAGTAAACTACAGAACAGGAGACCCAGACACCAATGCCACTCCTGTACACTTTTCCTCAGTTCACACCTAAGCTCTCACAATGATGGAGGAAGAAGCCTGAGTTCGGTTCGTGAATGGCTGGCTTGGTATGTTGTTGCGAGACATACATGAACCACTGCTCCACTACAGCCTCACACAGGAGTGCCCCTAAAATACAGTGGTGAGTGGAAACCCTTTCCATTTATTATATTTGAAGGGTGGGGAGGAGAGAGAAAGAGGTAATAGAAGCAGACCCTAAAATATTACTGTAAAAAGTCAAACACTGCAGTTGCTTTGTATTCCCTATACATGTAAGAACAGTACCATTGTACCACAGGAACAATGGGAAGATCTTTTTTCATTGAACCTGGCCATTCACTTTGTGTGTAGAGAGAAGTGGTTTGAAGCGAGGGTATATGAAGACTTATGGACAGTGGTGGGTGGCTTAGTTAGTTGGTCAGAGATGAACCTTTGGAAGGAGCAAGATGGGACACCTGGGGACAAGGAGACCTGAAAAAGAGCCATGTGGCTAGAACTATGGGTGTGGGCAAAGTATGTGAAGATCTTACATCACATGTCAAAGCCCACCAGAGAGCATCCATGGCAGAACAGACATTACGCATCCCGTGGACAGTCTAACACGGCCAATACATGTGAGCCAGACTTTATCTTCAGTCTCTGCGGTACACAGATTAGCTACAGTGGCAGAGATGGAGGCTATGCATGGGCTCACCAAGGCTGGTCCAGCTACTGTCACTCCTATCCTGCCAGCAACAGAGAGAAGTGAGGAACCCCTGATACAGTATCATTTTTAAAGGAGACCAACAAGTGGAAAGTTGATAGATTGGATCTCTTTGATCTTGGAAAGGACAGTAATTCATTGTAACTGGGATTAGCATGTAGTATAGACATGGGTTCACCTATGCCTGCCTGCAGTGTGTTGGCCTGCACTAATATCCAAGACCTCACAGAATATCTGATCTACCAACATGGAATCCCATATAACATTGCCCACTTTACAAAAAAGGAGGTGTGGCTGTAGGCACATTGTTATGGCATCCTCTGCTCCTACCTCATATCCTACAACCCAGAGGCTTATGGCCTAGTGGAGCAATGGAATAACCTCTTGCTGCCACAGCTGAAGCACCAGCTTTGAGAAGGCACCATAAAAAGATGAGGACCTATCAGTGTACACCTTAAACCATTAAGTATTATGATGCTACTGAATAGGTAGAACACATGAATCTGAGAAACTAGGAGAAGTGGCACCACTAATATTCACTCCAAATTTTCCAAAAATTATAAAATTGTTTTCTTCTCTTTTTGCAAATTTTTGCTCCATGGTTTTAGAGGTCTTAAGTCCAAGAGGTGGATGCTTTCACCAAGTGACACAGTAAGAATATTCTTAATCTAAAGCTGTTGCTTCCCCCTGGTCATGCTAGCTATCCTCAAGCTAGTTGACTATCAACCAATGAAAAGAGTTATTATTGTGGCAGGAGTATTTCACTCTGATTACCAAGAGATGGTAGGATTGCTCCTACATAATAAAATCAAGAGGGAATATAATTAGCTTAGAGATAATGCACTTGAGCGTTTATTGGTACTCTCATGCCTATTTGTAAATGCCCATTGGCAACTAGTGTAATCATAGTCTAGTAAGAGCATAATAATTAGGGTTTCAGATCTCCTAGGGATAAGAATTTGGGGCAACCCATCAGACAAGTCACCTAGATCAGTGGAAATGCTGGCTCAAGGCAAGGGAGATCTAAAATGATTTTAGAAATTAGGAATGATGGGTATCAGTTATACTAGGGAATGTAGATCATCCCAATTAACCATCCTCTTATAAGTTCTCCAAGAAATTGGGATCAACCAAAATTCCAAAGAAGCAGCTACACCTGGATAAAGAGAACACGTAAGAAACAAAGTGATCTAAGTGAAGCAAGGGGTGGATCGTAGTGGATGTTACTTGTGCCTTACCCAGATATTTTTAATCAACCAGTGTATCCGTATCCCACTTGCTGGGAATGTTGGCTGAGAATAATTCACGACTGGCTCCTTCTTTGGAGATTGTCTTAGACTAAAAAAGAGCTACCTCACTTTGGAGGCTTTCCCTTCTTCCCCCTTTTCTGGACAATCTTCAGCTGAAGACTCACTGGCATGGTGATATACAAGGCCAGCCCACTTGCCTCAAGGAGGGACTGCAATTGGTGGTGCACTTTGTTTTGCAGAGCTTCTCTGCAACACCAAAATGAAGCTAATCATTAGCTGAGACCATTTTGCCTCCCCTATTGCCTAATCCCACTACACTCTTCTCTTGAGCAATCCTAAATAAACCAGCTGAATAAATTTTTAAGAAATGCTACCTAACACACCCAGTAGTTTCCACTCCTTAGATCTTTTGCAGCAATGGTTCTTTCTACAATAAGAGTATGGCTCAAAGATGAGGGAAAAGAATGATACGCTATGATACACTAATGATAAATTGTCTCACTCCTGTCTTTTCATTTGTGCAAACTCTAAAATTTAGACTGCTTGACATTCACGTTTAAGCTCATTTCCTCACTCATCTCTGAGAACAATTCCAGTTTAAAGAGAGCTAACCTGCTAAGGCATAACATCACATTTCATATTTTGAGGACTTTCTACGTTCCACTAGGTATTGTTCTGCTCTGACCATATGTTCTACTTCAAATCACTGTATCCTAGACTTATTACCTGTGCTTGAGTCCTTGCTTTGCTAGCCTGCTTGGTACTTAAGTCTATTCAAGATTGACACTTCTGCTAGATTAAATGAGCCCTGCTGGGATCTATAGTTCTGGCCCCAAGTATTGTTTCATCAGTTGGTTTTTTGCTTCATAATGCCTGGCCTCATAGATTCTAGCTGCTTGCTTACCTATCTGGATCTCTCATTTCACCTCCTCTGAAATGGGCCCTTCTACCTTTTTCTGGACCACCCTAACACCTATCACTGTACTACATTTTTCTGGATCATATGTCCTACTTGCCTGCCTAGATTTTCTCTAGGCACCTTCTCCAAGGGATGGCTCATCCCTGATAGTCTAGGTGACTAGTCTGGTTCTGCCTAGATTTCAGATACTCTTCAGCTTTTCCAGTCAACTTCCATAAGACTATGGAAGTAACTTAAGATCTCTGTTCCCAATTTTCTCATCAATAAATGATGCTAATAATTAATTATGAAGATTAAGCAAAAAAATACTCCAAAGTATTTAGAAGAGTTCCTGATAAAATAGTATCATTCAATAAGGTGAGCTATGTATGTGAGTTAGTTATTATAATCTTCCATGCAGATCTATCAAGAAAACAGAAACCACTTAGGAATTTCAGGAAGCAAGGGATTTAACCAAGAGAAACTTACACAACTTGGAAGGACCTTGAACAAGAAGATTTGGAAGGTCACTACTGAATTTCAGAATATACTTACCTTTAGGAACCACAGGGAAGCCACTGCCTGTGGCTTTAGCTGCCAGGATCATAGAAGCAGGTGATTATCAGATGTATGCCAGAAAACTTCTAGAAATAAATTCTACCTGTTAATGCTCATTTGCCTGCACATAGCTGAAAATAATGGCTTCCTTTTTCCCTTATGTTTTACAAATCTTGTGCAAATGCCTCATTGGTCAAACATAAGTCTTGGAGAAGGAAAACCATGAAAAATATAGGTCCTAGGCTTTCAGCCCTTGCAGCAGAGTTGAGAGCTTAGAAGTGCAGGCATTGAGTATCAATAGACATGTGCCACAATTATTATTGTTACTATCATTGTGATTTTCTCTCCAGCTTAATTCTGCTAGGAATAATGTAGAGTGAAATCTACTGAGAGAGAAATCAGAGGATGTGATAATTGGAGGTGGGCATCATAGTCTTTCTGGAAAATGTTGAGAAAGCTCAGTTGAATAATCTATGTGGAGGAATGAACAAATTCTAAAATAGAGTCCAAACAATTGACTTTAATAAAGACATGCTCAGAGAGCTTGGTCATACATTTTTTGGCAATTTATTGCTAAGCCTCTCAAAGCAGCCCCCGCCCCGCAAAAAAACCAGAAACAGAGATGTACCTGGTGGAGGAGACATCATCTCATGTGCTTTTACTGCTGACACTGTAGCCCATTTCATGTCACTGCATTTGGACCCAGCAATGATGCTTCTGTGTGTTGACTTTAGGAATGACCTCATAGTCCTGGCATTTCCTACACAGCGATCCAGATGCAAGGTATTATCAATCACAGCACTAACGTTCTGAAACAGGTGTAGGAAGGACTAATTTCAAGTAGCTCCTGTTTTCCCAGTGGCTTGAGCTATGCCTGTCACATGGAAGCGGCAACAGTATGGTTTGTTAAATGAATGAAAGAATATTTAACACAACTGCTACACTTCAATGACAAGGGCTCACACCTTGTTTAGGAAGCTCATTGCACTGAGGGTTCTGATTACCCAGAGGAAAACTCCAAATGGCAATCAAAGGTTTTATGGATTGTGAACACGAAGTCAGAAAAAAATGGGTTGGGAACTCCATGGAGCCAGCTGGGCAGCTCTCAGGCACCATCTATATTAACCTAAAATAACACAATGAGTTCAGGGTCAATGCACACATGTTGAGCAAATAAATGACTTGTGGAACTGTCTAGGCCTTAAGGCAGGAAGAAAATGCCTCTTGGGAATGCTGAAATGCTAAGTGTTCTTCAGGCTAAACCCAAAGAATACTTGTAATATGTCTACACTACATGTTGTCAGTGCAGCAGCGGATGAGCAAAAAAATCCCTTTGTACTTTCTAGAGTCACAGAATTTCAGAGTCAGAAGGAATCTTGGACACTATCTAGCCATGCCATTTTCTGGTGCCTGAATTTCCTTTGTATACTTTTTCAAAAAAGTTATTGTCCAGTTGCTATTTAAATCCTCCCATGGACAGGGAGCTCACAGCCATCCTCTCTAATGTGCTTCCTTTTTAAAATTTATTTGGATCTGACATTTCTCCCGTAATCACCAGTGTTTCAATATATGACTCTATGGAGCCCCTGTTGTCTTCACCATAGTCTATTTCTCTCCTTCCTATGTCTTTACTAGAGAAGACCTGTTGTCCAGACTACTTTAACCCTCCCTTTGCAGTGGGCTGTGCAGTTATAAGTGGTTGAATCAAGGCAGGATACCAGGGTTGTTTGATACCCAAGCCTGGTCTCTTAACCATTACATTACAGTATAGGGCAAACACGCACACGTGTGTACTTGCACAAAAGCAGTTGCATACTGTTGCATCAAAGTCGGGTGCTCCTTGTTAAATTTTGGTTCCTAGAAATACCCTTCACAAGAACTTTATAGAACAGCGATCGTTTTTTAAAGAGCTCTCAAACCCCCAAAGGGCTGCTTGTGTAGCACTTCACATTCCTGGTAGACTCAGTAACTATGCTGTTGGAGCCAGAGGGCCTAGGTGAGAGTTTAATAAATTCTCTCATTTTTTAAAAGGAGCATAGAAGCACCAAAGTGTGAGCTGGTGGCCCAAATTCTTTCAGCTAAGTGGCTGAAGAGTCAATCCTCAGTCTTGAGGCTCCAAAATCTTGCTTGTATGAGCAGCAGTGCCCAGCACGGTGCTGGTCTGAGAGCATACAGTAATTATACATAGTGGGAGTCTGAGTGATGTATTATTTTTAGAAAGTCTACAGTTTGGCTTTCAACCTTCTTTGGAAACCTAGACTAAAAATATGCCACTGTAATTTCCTGTTATTCTTTTGATTTAATAACTTAAATCATTCACAGCCATCTATGTAGATACAAATTATTACCAAACAAGAGAGCAGAGGTGGAGGAATAGATAAATTCCTGATACTAACTGAAGGCAACATGGACCTGGGGTTAAAGCTATGCTTTCTTTCCAAGAGGCTAGACCTCTGTCCCCAATCTTGGGATGTCAGTAGATAACAGTGGTAAGAGCCACGCAGATCTGGATTCAAATTCTAGTTCCATGACTTTCTACCTTTGTACCCTTGCATGAATTTCCCAGCCCTGCTTGGCCTTACTTTCCTTAGCAATAACGTGGGCTTTTATAAGACTGATGAGAGGCATATGCATAAAAGTTCTTTGCCTTGGAACTTGGACATAGTAAGTGTTTAATAGATACATACCCTATTATTAATATTATTATTACAGCTTATTTTGCCACCTTGCTCTTTTTCCACAAAGTAGGTATACAATTGATTTCTGTTTAATGAATATATGAAGTTCACAGGATCTTGTTACAATAAAGGAAGAAATATGGTATCTTTAATTCCTAACCTTGACAATTAGAGGAAGTAGGGTTCTAGGATCAGGAATAGCAAAGACAGCTCTAGACCAGGGATTGGCAAACTATGGCCCCTGGGCCAAACCTGTCCCACTGCCTGTTTTTGCAAATAAAGTTTTATTGGAACACAGGCATATTTATCTGTTTACATATTGCCTATGACTGCTTTTGCACTACAATGGCAGGGTTGAGTAGTTGCTACAGAGACCATATGGACCTCAAAACTTAATTTACTATCTGTCCCTTAATGGAAAAAGTTTTCTGTTTCCTGATCTAAATAGATATGAGCCAGGAGGATGCATGGCAGAGATGTCAGACTGCCTATACCCATGAGCAAAGGTGTGTGAAGAACAAAAAGAAACAAGGCAATTAGGCTACGTAGTGCAGTGAAGAGATCATGAACTTAAATCAGGAGACTTGGGTTATAAGTCTCAACCCTACTAATAGTTCACTAGTGACCTTGAGTAATGTCTTCATTCCTTTAGGCTTTATTTTTTAATTGTAAAATGAAGGAATTGGATTAAATCAGACCTAAGTTCCTTTTATAACTAGTATTCTATGATTCTTTGGAAACTAAGGCTAAGGCAGAGAGGAGGCAAGAGTTGAATCGACAATTCTTTTATATGTGTTTGAACCCCATTATCACTTTAGAATGTAGAAAATGCCAAGAAGGAAACCTGGAATGATACAGAGATGGACTTAAATTCAGAGAGAATTACAAAATATACTTCCTCCCAACTGGTAGTGAAGTAAAGTAAAAACTTTATGAAGACTTTTCAATTTCTAGAGAGAATAAAGAGACTGCATTTTATAAAGCCACTTTTGGGTTTTGTCAACTATAATAACCACATGGTTGAGATATAAGAGCCAAGTACTAAAAGCATTAGATGGAATTCCTTTCCATAGAGCATTGCTAAAATGAGATTGTGGCAACAGAGCACTCAGGCTGAAAAGTTTAAAGAACCTTTTAGAAAGTTGCTTGGGAGAAATAGATTTTAGTGTCTTAAAAAAATTAAATATATATATGTGTATGTGTGTGTGTGTGTGTGTATATCCCCATGCATACATTTCCTTACATATGCTATATGAATATATCATTACCTGGCCCCTAGGCAGACACTTAGTAGTAGTTCAATAAATACCCTTGAATAACCTTGAATAAATAGAATTCATGGAAGCCTCTACATTATAATACCCTTTCATTTCAACAAACATTTATTCTGTGGCTAATATCTGGATTATTAGGCCCTTTTCAGGGATGACCACCTTAAAGAGAGTAATGACTTCCTTTTAGTACTCCAGATGTTATTAATAATGCTCTTTAACTTTAAAAACTGTTTTCCTAAAGTCTGCATTGAGCTTTTCAACATTCTTTTGTGATATACTTAGCCACACTCTGAGGCTGTGCACACAGGCCCGTTTAGGTTCTCTGAGATTCTACCTCACGCCCTTAGGTCAGCTCATCTGCCATTGCCTCTTTGCATTTTCCTCTTTGTCCTGGTAATCCAAATTATTCCTGAAGCCATTTCTAGATGCTAGGTCAGGTCCCAAAGAGAAACTCAATGATCCTTATACAGGATCTGCTATTCCAATCTTAGCCTGAAGTCAGTTTCTGCATCGAGAGACTCTAAGCCTCATGCTGCTGTGTTCAGTCTCCGCTTCTTCAAAATTGACCCCAGACACTGAGTTCAGTCAATTTTCCCTGGATTTAGAACTCTACCATGCACTCCGCCGATGTCTTTGCCTCTTTTCTGCCCCGATGCTGAGTCAGAGGCACATTTGTGTACCAGCCCCACTTAGTCCTGCATGATCTTCTCAAGGCATTTGGAAAAGTCGTCAAATTATTTGCAGTTGTATTTCTGCAGTTTGGACCTGTCTGAAAAATTCCAGATTGATTTTCAGCTGGGCAATGCAGCCTCAATCCTAATAAGGTTCAAGCACTGAAACAGTACAGCGATGAACCATTGATTAAGTTGACACTGCAATCTATTTCCCCTGCCCCCAGTAGGCCGAACTGGCTGCTTGTACCTACATTTGTTAAATGTTCCAGGCTTTTGTCTTTTTGAATAATCTTATCTGAAACCAGAGACGGTCCTGTGCTTAGTTGCTCTGCCTGGGTATCTGTCAGTGCCTCTTGCTAGGGGTGCGAAAATGAAAGCTGAGGAAATTAAGGGGAATGCACAGGGAATTCACCAATCTAAAAACCCAGTGTCTTGCCCTTCTGCTGCCCACAGTCCCAGGTTTAGAGCTGAAAAGGAAGACTATGGCTGGAAAATGAACATGTCTACAGGGAAATAACACAGCAGGAATGCACACTATAGACTAAGTGTCAAGTTTGGGGCACTAATGGCCATTCCATATTAGCCAAGTGTCCCTAGACAGTGGCAGCTCTGTTGCAAACATAAATCACTAGGATATGCACAACACTGGGTCCTCTTCCTCTCATCCTAATTCATCTACTTTTCTAACTTCTTCGAAATGATGTTTTTCACGTTGAGTAAGAGTCTTGAAACTTATCTGATGTGTGACCTTGGCAAAGATGTTTAACTTCTCTCAGCTTCAGTATCCTCGTCTCTAAAATTGGTATATTAGTAGTGTTGCCCTCTTAGGGCATTGTCAGCATCCCATAAGCTAATGGGCATAATGAGTCTGGCATAGAGTAAGCATTCGATAAATTAATAATAGTGAAGCAAGCCTTCCCTTTGAAACAGATAAAGGCTTGCTGAGCCTGTTTTCAATGATGATATTTTCCATTGCAGTTGTATTTAAATGGGTGGATACAAAGCATTGATATGGTTTATTCCCACATTGGGAATGGGTGGGAAGGAGCAGTGTGACAATGAGAGAGACACCCCCCCAACCCCCACCATGGAGTAGGCAGCCCGGCCCACAGTGTCACAGCGATGGGGTATATACCAGCAGAAGCAGAAAAAAAAAAGTATCAGTGGGGAAAAGACATATTGCTCACAGGCAGCCCACCCCTGGCTGCTCTGTCTCAGCAAGAGTGTCCTCCCTACCGTCCTCCCTTTGCAGTGGTTTCTAGTTGCACAACACTTGCTCTAGCAAGGTAAACATTAGATCAATCAAATATAATATAGATATTTTAACCATACACATGGAGTAAATATATACATATGTCTGTACATACATATTCTCTTCCATGAATATTTATGGGAAATATATAAATGATTCACAGTCACTCCCTCAGATCCTGGGAGAAGAATGGAGCCATGCACTGTTCTTTGACCTGATCCTTCAACCCCACCAGAGTGCAAATCATCTAATCCTAGACATGTAGTTGCTCAAATAACACAGCTCTCTTTCCTAGAGAGCTGAGTCGTATGTGGAGCACAGTCATATCCCAGATATTTCATCAGTCTTTACCACTAGGCTCCCAGAAATTTCTGTGCCTGCCTCCAGATTATTCTGAATAATTGCAGCAATCATGATTGCATATCTTAAAGCATATGTGTTGAAGGAAGCTTGAGTTAGACTCTCCATAAAATTGTTGCATTAAGAGCTGGGGCAAAGGAAGTCCTCCCAGCAGCCGTGTCCAAGAAAACTTTTTGCAAGGGAGGAAATGTTCTCTACCTGCTGCTGTCCAGTAGGGTAGCCATATGAGGTTGTTGAGCACCTGAAATGTGGCAAGTGTGAATGAGGTATTGAATTTTTAATGTAATTTAAACTAATTTAAATTTAAAAAGACATTTGTAACTGGAGGCTACCCTATTGGAAGTCACAGCTTAAAAAATACAAGCAGCCCAATATCCTGCCTTTAAGGCAATGCTAGAAAGTAGGTGGAGATGATAGAATGGATTGGGGTGGGAGGGACAGGGAGGGCGGTGACTGCAGGCTCAATCCTATCTTTTCTTCTGACTGAAATGCTCCATTTCTTGGCGGCATCAGGATAAATGGAAGATTTCAAGATTACTTAACCTATCAATTCCTCAGTCATTTACTGAGAGCTTTTATGTGTCCTTTTATATCCTCATTATATAAGGAGCTAGGGATGAAGAAATTAAAACAAAAACAAAAACAAAAACAAACCAACACAAAAAATGCAGCCCTTGCCCATAAAGTGTGTCTATTCAGAACATCAGACAGAGACACACACACCAGAATAACCTTAAATAGTGAATGAGGCCATAAAAAAATAACCAGAGTATCATAACATTTTTGGGAGATACATAAAAGTTCAAATCATAATGGTCTTAAAGAAATATCAAATATGACTCCACGGAATTATACACTTTTTATTTCATGAAAATAAAGGATTAACTGTTGTTACCATTTTCCAACTCTTTGGTCATTTCTCTAACAAGAGAATATGTTGCCCTGACTCTCTGGCCAGGATCAGATAGAATGGAAAGCCCTTGCTTTGTTGTGTGGACTTGGGCTCAGAAGCCTGGGATGTTTGGGGTGAGATAAGTAACCCAGGAATGGTTTCTTTGCTTAGTTTCTCGGCTGTCACTATACCACACTGCTATTATTTATAGACCAAACAAATACCTAGGAACGAATACAGCTGTGTATACAGCCTACCCTCTTCCAGATAAATCAGAACTCTAAATATTTGCAAATATGTTGTCCTTCAGCAACTGCTTCCTGGAGACAATAGTCCTCCCACTACCACAAGCCATATGAATATATCATTGTGCTTTCCTGGCTGAGGATTTTTTCTAAATGAAAGAGTTTCCCTCCATTCTTTTCTTTCCTCCTGCTTTTATTTTATCCCTTAGTAGTTACTGAATGCTCAGCATTTGCCAGGCATGCTGTACAGCGCTGAGCATATACAAATGAATAAAACCAATCCTCAGGTTCTTCATTTGCAGAGTGGGTGGTGTAGCCTAGTGTTTAAGATGGCAACTCTGGGGGAGGTGGAATCATCATTAACTTCCTGTGTGATTCTGGAAAAGCTAATTCACCTCTTTATACTTCAGTTTTGTCTATGATGAAAGGAAGGTAGGAAAGTGTTTACCTTAAAGGGCTACTGTGATAATTAAGAAGATAATACTCAGCTTTACCCTGGTAGAGACTAGTAAACACTAGTCTATATGATTGTGGTTATTACTATGATTAACTTGCCAGGGCTTTTATTGAGACTGGGTATATTATGTTGAATTAGGTAATGCACATGAAGGCTTACATGTACTTTCACACTTTTGCTTCAATTAACTATTTTTCATATTTCTGTTACAACATTTAAGAAATTATTTGCTTGTTACTATTTATACTTTCCATTCCCCAAGTAGATAATGTGCTATGTGAGGGCAGGCACCTTAGCATATTCATCTTTGTATTACAATACAATATCTGGCTTTTGGTCAGTGCTTGGGAAATGTTTCTTGAATGATTCCTTGCTAGTTTCAAGGAGCTGACAGCGAATTGAAAGAGGCAGAATTTTAAATTTATTTTAATGAGACTGGACATGTACCCTGTTCCTCTCTCCTTGAAAGTGAGATGTCAAGGAGACAAGCATTCTTCCCTGATCTTCCAGGGAGAGGGCGCGCTAATGCTGTGGGGAGAGGCACCTGTGTGGGTACGTTGGAACAACTCGGAAGTTCAGTATATGTGCCCAGTTTCTCCCTCCAAACTCACCAGTCAGGTAGGTCACCCCACTGTCCCGGGGTAGACTGAAAGAAATTGGGAGAGAGGCCAGAGTTGACATGTTAATGGAGCTACTTTGACATGGAAAGAAATATCAGGATTGGGGAAAACCACTTACTCCCAACAGGAATGATTAGATTATCCACTTTACAGATAACAAAAAGAGTTTGAAATCTTGGCCAAGCTGATAAGTGGCAGATCTGGACTGTGAATTTAGGACTGAAAGAATCCATATCTGAATTATTACAAGGTGGGACTGTACTGTATTCAGCTTCACATTAGTAACTCCTTCATCTATAGATTAAATATTTATTGAAATGTCTAATGTGTGCCAGGCATTCTCCTTAATGTACGGGAAAACATTCAGAACCAAGAACAGTCTCTGGGGTTTTGTCAAGATGGAGTAATGCCATGCCATGCTTCCCAGGTCCTCTCTCTTACAAAGGAAAACTTTGGCTATAATGCAACAAAAAAAGCCTAGGAAGACTCTGTGGGATGGGAAGAAGATGGGTTGCCTAAGGATACTGGGGCTTAAGGAACAGCATGGTGATAAGCCATGTATCATTGCCTCCTGGCAGGGTGCTACAGAAGCCAGCCCAGAACCACCAATAGGCACAAACAAAAATCTCCAAGAAAGGCCTTTTCTCCTTACACAAAGGAATAGGAAAACAGTGGTATAAGGACAGAAACCTTTTTTGGCAATATCCTTCCTACTCCAGCCAAACGCCAACAGAAAAAACCATACCACCTCTCCCCCATAATTTCCAGTGGCTGGTGAAGAGTTAATCTCTCATACCACCCCCAGCCTCCTGCCCTGAAGAAGCAGACCTTGTGTTTCAATTCCTCATTGGGCATGTCAGCTGGGCAAGCAGGGAGCTAGCTACTCTTCCATTCTCTGCCTGAAAGAAACAGGTGGCAGCACTCCAACTACCCCAGGCAGTATTGGTGGGCTGAGTGGGAAGCTATCTTCCATCCTCCACCCAGCAGAACCAGGCAGTACTCTGATTCTTCTACCGTGCTAGTGTCACTGGGGCCCAGTGACTTAGCCTCCACCCCTACCTAGCATCAATGAGACTGAGCAGAGTGGTGTAGGTTAGGGGTAGTAAGCATTTCATTCCCATCAACCCCATGTCAGTGATGCCTGCTGGGGAGCACAGCCCCATCCTCACTCTGCAGCAACACAGTTTTGTGACCTGGTTCTCTGCTTATGCTTCATTTGGTGGCAGCAGGGACCAGAGTGGAAAGTAATTCTTCACTCCCACTTGGAGACAATCAGGCAATGTGATGGTTGGTGCTTCATTTTAAAAGAAAAGGAATCAGTAGAGCCAAGGGGAGAGGTGAACTCTGAACCCACACATTTGTAATGGGACAGTGTGAGTCAGTGCCCTTCTTCTGCTAGAAGGTGCTGGTGGGACCCAGCAGGAAGCTAAACATACACACCCATCTGGCTCTCATGCTACACCTCAACAGAGGGACTGACTACTAAAAAGAAGAAGATTAAATAGGATCCAGAGCCTCATAATATAATAGCCAATATATCTATAATATAATAGAAAATCACTTGTTATATCAAGAACCAGGAAAATCATAATATGAATGAGAAAAAGCAATCAACAGATACCAACATCAAGATCAATCCGTTGTCAGGATTATCTGACAAGGATTTTAAAGCAACCACCATAAAAATACTTAAATAATTATCTGGAAACAGACTTCAAAAGTAGAAAATATCAGCAAAGGAGTACACTGTATAGAATAAGAACCAAATAGAAATTACAGAACTGAAAAATTCAATAACTGAGGTGAAAACATACTGAATGGGCCCCAAAGTAGAAGGGAGATGACAGAATATATAAGCAGTGAATCCAAAGACAGATTAATGGAATTTACCCGATCTTGACATAAAAGACAGACTGGAAAAAAAAAAAAAAGAATAGTATCTCAGAGACCTGTGAAATAATAACAAAACTGCTAATATTTATACCATGGGAATTACAGAAGGAGAGTAAAGAGTGACTAAAAAAGTATTTAAGACATAATGGCAGAAAACTTCCCAAGTTTGGTGAAAGATACAGCCTACAGATTTAAGAAGGTGAGCAAGTCCCCAAAAGAATAAAAACTTAAAGAAATCTATGAAAAGGTGAATTATATTTAAACTTCTGAAACTAAATAAAAATAAAAAAATCTTGAGAGAAGCTAGAGACAAATAATTCATCACATATAGGGGAATACCAATGAGAATGATAGCAGAATTCTCATCTGGAATCATGGAGACCAGAAGGAACTGATACAACAGTTTTCAAAGACTGAAAGAAAAGAGCTTGTGAGCATGAATTCTATATTCAGTGAAAATATCCCTCAGAAATGAATGGGAAATGAAAAGACATTTCCAGATGGATGAAAACAAAGAAAGTTTATTGCTAGAAAGCCTTTCTGTGTAGAATGGGTAAAGGGAATTCTCAAACAGAAAGGAAATAATTTGAAGAAGACTCGAAACTTCAGAAAGCAAAGAAGAACATTGGAATGGGTAAAAATAGACAAAAAATATAATAGACACTCCTACTTCTCATGAGAATTTCTTAAATAATGTTTGATGATTGAAGCAAAATCATAAACAACATATGTTGTGGTACTCAGTGTACGTGGAGGAAATACTTGACATTTATTTAAAAAGTGGGAAGAGATGTATGTGGAAATAAGTTTTTACACTTCACTTGAAGTGACAAAACATAGATACCAGTAGACCATGATAAGTTACATATGTATATTGTAATACCTAGAAAAACCACCAAGACAACTATAAAGTGATCTACTAAAAAATGCTATAAATAAATCAATAAGGAACCCTAAAAATTGTTCTTGTAACTCATAGGAAAGGGAAACAGTGGAGTTAGGGACAGAGGAAACAAAAAACAAGTAATACAATGACAAGCTTAAGCCTTACCATTATCAATGAAGACTATAAATGGTCAAAATACACCAATTAAGAGACAAATATTGCCAGAGTGGATTAAAAAACATGATCCTATCATATACTGTCTACAAGAAACTCACTTCAAATATAATAATGTAGGTAGGTTCACAGTGAAAGAATGTAAAAAATTATACCATGCAGATGTTAATTTTAAAAAAGCAGGGTGGTTATATTAATATCAGATAAAGTAGACTGTAGAACAAAGAAACAGTATCTGCCCTCAGAAAGCTTAAAAATTTACATGCTATTTGAATATTAACATTTTCATTTTTTAGAAATAAACTATAGTAACTGCCATCAAAGCCAGACTTGGGGGATACAATTAAGTAGTAATTTTAAAGTTAATTAATTTTAAAGTATAACCAGCCCACAATATTTATTTATAATGCATATAGAGCATTGTTCTATGTACTCTTCAGTGATAGAGCTGATGTGGAAATTCCATGTAAAACATGATGTAATAGGATTTTGAATGGTTTTGGAGACATTGGCAAAGGATCTCTTGAGTCCCAAACACTTGTAGGTGATTTATTAGAGCATCGATGAATAAAGCAGATATGGTCCCTTTTCTCGTGGAAATTAGGGTGAGGGTGACTAGGTAAGGATGAACTTGCTGGGCTGCGAAAATATAATAGGATAATGGTGAGGCCAGATTAAAAAATTAAGGAAGAGGAATGGTAAATGATTACCCACTTCCTTGATTTCATCTGTTTCAAGTTCATAGTGAAAACTGACTACATTGAATGATAGAATCTTCTTCTGGGTAACTGCTCAATCTTGACAGCAGTGATTCTTTAGAACTATCTTAAAAAATTATCCTATACTATAAATAAAATAAAACTGCATTTTCCCCCCCTGAAGTATAGTTACAACCATGTGAAAAATGTTTACACGTAAAGACAAAAACCTAAAGGGAAATCAGACCTATGAAAATGGCTAATCTGCTGGGTTGTGGGATTAAGGCTGATTTGTGATTTCTTGTAAATGACCTCTGTTGATAGAATGTAATCTTTAGAAGAAGCAGAAATTGGCAGGAAATGGATATGCTGAACCCAGAGAAGGAGTAGAAGGCTCATGAGTTCTGCTGTCCACTCTGTGGGGGAGGTCTGGAGGCAGGAGGGAGAGCAGTGGGCTCTTTCTCAGCATGAGTGTAGATACTTGGCCAATGCCTACTTGGGAATAATATAGCTCTAACCAGTGGAGCCTGTTGTTGGCCGAGGAGGTTCATACTTTAAGACTTACTTTCTCATTGTTGCCTATGAGTTGATCTGTCTTTCCACTCCATTTATCAAAAAGACAGATCTAATTTAAAGTTTCTTTATATTTGTACTTTTCCAGGCATTTTTATGTAACTTAATTTTTATGAGAATGTATCAAGGTAGGATAAAAAGTTATGTCCACATTTAAAAGGCAAAGAGACTGAGACATACAAAGACTTTGCCACTTAGTAACTGTGCAACTTTTAGTGTTCAACCTTCTGTGCCACTGTTTCCTTATCAGTGAAGTAGTGATGATGATTCTACTTAAATCATAAGGTGTGTAAAAATTAAATAAATTAAATTAACACATACAAATTACCTTGAAAGGAGCCTAGTACATAATAAGGACTCAACAAATGGTAGCTATTATTTAATATTAAAAATTATTGTTTAATTTAATTATTTAATAATTATCAATATTATTTTTATAATATTGCACTTACCTCTTGGTGTTTATTTATTTAATCCACTGGGGCATGCAGGGTTACAACCCTGTTTTCCAGTTTTCTTAGGTCCTATACTTCCTGAGAAAGCAGCATGGTGTAGAAGGGAAAACAAATGTAGATTTTGTAACTGAAAAAAAAAATTCTTAATTCAAATCCTAGGTTTATTGCTCAGCTATGAGACTTTGGAGAAATCATTTAACCTCTCTGAATCTTAGTGTCCTCATGTTTAAAATGAATGCAATATACTAATATCAATGGAACCTAGGTTCTTTCAAATACAGAGCCTGAGTAAAGGATTAATTGGTGGTAGTTTCCTCGGGAGAGGCCATCCCAGAGCATTATGAGTGAAAAAGCAAGTGTGGCATGTAAGAAAGAAAATTATGTAATAGGATGTAGTGCTTTGTTGGCCACTGTAGTATGATCATCTATAAAGGTACACAGTTGGTCACTTGGCAGGTACATCAGGTTGGCCTTGCAGGATGTCTCCAAACAACATGGTACCTCCAGACTGACCATCAGTAAGAGCAAGGCAGAAGGAATTTGTCTGTTGACTCCCTCCTGTACCCTGTCTGGCAATTGATCATGATTTGTCCCACAGAGGAATTAACATTGGCAGCTGTTCAGAAAGTCAGATCCCGTATCTGGTTGCATGGCAGTTCATCAAAGTCTGGAAGTGGAAGTGCTGAAAAGAGTTGGGGACTATAGGAATGAAGCTAGTCAGTTTGAAGAGGCAGAACTTCCAAGATCTGCACTGTGTTTTTGCAATGACAGTGGCCAAGTGAGGTCAAAGAGGCCAGGGGCCCAGGAATATAAGGAGGGCCTTAACAGGTTCCTGTTACATTCTTACAGTATGAAATCAGACATAGGGCTGTACTAATATTAGATTTTAATTTTTATCCACTCTGTTGGGTGGTGGTAGCAACAGGGAGAAGTGCCTGTTGGAGTGGAACTCTAGAAGGCAATTCTGAAACCACAGCAGACTGCATGTATCAAATATTATGAGAAGCAGCAGCATCTATCAGTGTGCACCTTGAATGCATGGCCACCACGCGTGTTCATGTGCAATGCTTTGTTTCCTTAGCAGGGGCACCAAATAGTCTGGCATAAAAAGAATAGTAGCTATAAGAAAGAACATAAAAAATCTTTTATTATTTAAAAATGTTTAAAATTTACAAACCTCTGTCCTCTATTGGGCAGATTGTATCTTCTACACCAATGTGAGTCTTATCTCAGATGATGCTACAATGTGACATTGGTACTCCTTTCTAGGAGGTGAGGTATGTGTTCCCAACTGATGGAATACAGTGGAAAGGATGATTATATGTTTTCCAAGACTGAGTTATATATAAAAGGCAAAGTTGCTTTCCCCTGGTTCTCTTTTTTAGGACATGAACCTCGAGAGCCTGAGCTAACATCTAGAAATCCAGCTCCCTGGAAGCTGCCTGCTAAAGAGATTATGTGAAGTGACTACAAAGAGACACAGGGAGATGCCTGAGGAGCTGCCGCTATTCCAGCTCCAGCCATTGGAGTCTTCCAGCCCAAGCACCAGACAACTGAGTGAAGAAGTCTTTGAGATGACTCCACGCAGCCATCATCTGACTGAGACCTCGAGCTGGAGCCACCCAGTTGAGCCACAGCAAATTCCCAGCTCATACACATTGTAAGTAAAAATAAATGATTATTTTTGTTTTAAGCTACTAAACTTTGGAGGTAATCTCTTTGCAGCCACAAAAACTGGAACACTTGTGGAGCCCCAGGTGCTTTGATTAGAAGTTAACATGTGATACAGAGATGCCATGCACTTTTTAAAAGCTTTTATTCTTCTCTCTTTGGAGAAAATTAAAAAAAAAAAATTTGCAGTAGGCAGAGATTATTTACCATTGACTAATGAAGCATAAGCTTTGGAGCCCTTCACTTCTAAAATAAATGTTTTCAATGTATCACATAGTGATACATTTACATACATAGATACACACAGGCACACACATATATTTTGTATAATTTGCAAAGTTAGATTAAAAACATTTGCAACCTGTGTCGCTTTCCATTGTGGCTTTCCGTCCATTCCCCTTCCCCTCCTGTTGGATGGTATTGGAGCAGCCATGGGCATTTTTGGTATTGGACTAAGAGGAGGTTAAGTTGAGGATATGTTTGGTTTAAATTTTGTGGGTCATGTATATATGGTTCACAGTTAATTCTCTGTAAAGGTATTATTTCTAGTCATCCTGATGTAGGAATAGTTTTTAAGAATACTCCTGCTGCCCACTGTGCTGATTCAACTGATGCCATGGAATAAGAATTCAAAACTAGAAGTTGTCAAGCAGTAAAAGCACACCCAGTAAGTTCAGCACTCACCATTGGAAGTACTTGGATAGTGGAAGAAGACAGGATTTAACAGGTAAGGAGACACAAGCTGGTCTATGGAAAATTATTCTGAACATCAGACATAAAAAAACATATCTCTCTGATACCTGGTCAAAAGAAATGTTCTTTCCTGTCATGAAGATTCTCGTTAACATGTTATATACAATTTTAAACATAAATAAAATTGACAACTAGTTCAAGCATTACAAAATCCAGAAAATTAACATGATATTTGTATTCTTTAAGTATCAAATCAGTGAGAATTAAAATCTTTTGCTAATATGGTCATATGATTCACTTTTCCATTAATTGGATTATCGAACAAACCAGAGGTCTATTCATTACTGCTATTCAAAATTCATCTCTTTCCCTTAATAAATTACTGCCTCATGCGTGATCTGAAAATATTTATTTTTATATTTTTTCTTTCCATGTCAAAATAATTTCCATTGATTCTAATGCTTATCTTGTTTGTTTTCCTTCCATATTTCATTGATTTTTAATTGGTTTTTTCCATTCTTTAGTAAGTAAATATAATACAAAAGAAGATATGCTTCCCTGTTGTCTAAATTATAAGTGTGCATATGCATTCCAGAACTGGGGAAGAAAAATAAAAGAAGAGAAAAAAAATTATAAGTGTGAAATTTCTCACTTGCTTTAAATTTGAGATGATTGTGGTTTTTTTTTATTATTGTAAATAAGTATCCTCTCCCATACCTAATTTTTAATGCTTTTTATTAGAGAAGAACTTCCAAGTGGTAGAAGCTTTAGGCTTCATATACCTGAATCCACACCTGACTGTAGACACTGTGAAGAGGTGAAGGTACCTGTTGAGGCATGTCTTCTTTCGGGAATTCTGCCCTGACACCCCATGGCTGTGTTAAGCACCCCTTTGAGTCCCACACTCTCTCGTTCTTATCTCTAGCACTCACTACTTTAAATCAGGCACACAATTTTTTCTTTTATGCTTTACAAAAACTCAATGAGATAGTATGATGGTCAAGTTTAGGTGTCAACTTGGCTAGGTTTTGGTACCCTGTTGTTTGGTTCATATTGGTATTTTGTAGATGTTGTTAACATCTATAATCCGTTGTCGTTAGGTCAAGAAGATTACTCTCGATAATGTGAGTGGACCTCATCCCATCAGTTGAATGTCTTAAGGTAAAACCTGAGGTTTCCTGGAAAGGAAGGAATTCTGCCTCAAGACTATAGCACCGTAGCATAGAAATCATGCCAGAGTCTCCCTCCTGTTGGCCTGCCCTGTGGATTTGGGGGCCACAACCATGTGAGCCTATTCCTTAAAATCTCTCTAATCTCTAATCTCCCTCTCTCTCTCCTTTGTCTCTCTGGAAAGCCTTGACTGGAAGAGTAGTAATTAGTATTATTGGAATTTTATAGAAAATAAAACTGAAGCTGAAGGCTGGTATGTAATTTGTCTGCGGACACACACTGGTATGTGGAAGACCACACCTATAGACAGGGCTTGTTCTTTTTACTCTGCAGCATCAACTCTTTCTGACCTCAGAAAACATTTAGTCCAGCTTTGTCTTATTGGGTTGGGTGATCTTGGAGATTTTATACTTGATCCACCTCAACCTCTCTTTCCCCATGTGCAGTGTGGTGACAATGGCTCTTGTCCTACTTATGTCACAGGACTGCTTTCAGGTCAATGAGAGTAGAAGTGAAGGCAAAACTCTATACAAACATAATTCTTTTTTTTTTTTGTTTTTTTTTTTTTTTGAGACAGAGCCTCACTTTGTTGCCCAGGCTAGAGTGAGTGCCGTGGCGTCAGCCTGGCTCACAGCAACCTCAATCTCTGGGGCTCAGCGATCCTACTGCCTCAGCCTCCCAAGTAGCTGGGACTACAGGCATGCACCACCATGCCCGGCTAATTTTTTGTATATATATTTTTAGTTGGCCAATTAATTTATTTCTATTTTTGGTAGAGACGGGGTCTTGCTCAGGCTGGTTTCGAACTCCTGACCTCGAGCAATCCGCCCGACTCGGCCTCCCAGAGTGCTAGGATTACAGGCGTGAGCCACCACACCCGGCCATAATTCATTCTTAATTAAGAAATTAACTTCATGATTTTCCTTCCTAGACTAGCTTTCCCCTTCTCGAAGTGTTAATTTCTTCTCTTTCTTTTGCCACCTCTTTCTCCCACCTCATGGCCCTTTCTCCTTTTAAGTGACAATTACATGAAAATGTTTGTGCTTTCATATACAATATTTTGTTTAATCGTCAGAGCACAAGTCATTAAATAACTATTATACCCATTTCACAGATGAGAAATTTACACACAGAGGTGCCCAAAGTGATATGGCCAGAGAGTAATAGAACTGAAACATTCTCCCACTATCTAAAGTGGAATAAAAAATACTGGAAAATTTTAATCAATTTGAACCCTAGTACCATTGCCATGAAAAAGAATCTCTTACTTTGTAGGAAAAAATGTCTTTAATTCAGGTCCCCTTCCTTCCCTAAAGGGAGAAAATTATAATTTCAGTGATTAAGCTTTTAGAGTCAGTATTTCCATTGGAAGATTCTGTATCTGATTCACCTGCTAGTACGAAACTGAAGCTATCAAACATTGGTGTCCGGCTGGCTGAAGAAGATTAAACTCTGGAAAGGTATTTAAATAAAATTTAAATAATTTATAATTTGCCTCCCTCTGAATAGCAAGTCCTCTTTAGTGCAAGAGGAAGAAGTAGCAGGGAACCCTTCAATAGAAGGCTGAGTTATGGCACGTAGAGTATCTGGGACCTGATTTTCTATGTAGTTTATGGCAGACAAGGAGAGTTGATATCTGATTTAAAATAAATCTCTAAAGTAAATACTCTTACAAACTGGTTTAATGAAAAGCCAAAATGCATAGAGAATGCAGGGTTTATATTGAGACTAGAATTCGGTTGTCATTATTTTCAGGGGGATATTGACAAGCCAGGGGCAGATTTCAGGACTGTGGTGAGACTGTTGTAAGAGACAGAGTTTGGGAGTCAGGGATGCCCAGCCCGATGGAGGCTTAGGGGAAACAAGAGAACTGCTTCAGTGATTGAAGGGTAGATGTTTAGCCCCAGAGGGTAGAATGTAAAGGCAAGCTGATCACAATTCTTTCTGACAAGGAGCCTCAGCACGGAACAGGCTGGTTTGAGAGGTGGGGACATTTGGTACTGAAAGGTGGTGGTCAGAATGGTGACCAGGGACTCTGATGTCTAAATTCCTACTTCCTGATGTGGGGTGTTGGGCTGCACAAAATCTAAGAACTCTTCCATTGCTAATATTCAAGGCTAAAGTGTTGATTAGAACTATTTTACCATTAACAGCATGCACTGACCTAGGTCTGTTTAGGCAGAAAACCATAATTTGCTCATTCAGTTGGTCTTAAGGGGAATTGGTTCACGTGAAGGATCTTTTTACTTATCTTTGTACATCTTATTTCTTCTAAGTCTTAGATTCTTTATATGTAAAATGGAATAAACACACCTCCTACTTTATGTGGCTATTGTGCAGATTGGTTTGTGTTAACACACATAAGTTGTTGAGTGCCTGACATCTATTAATGTCCCAATGAATGTTAACCATTATGATTGTTGTTACTTTTGTTGGTGTTGCATGTAAATTTATTTGGCCTTATAACTTTGTGAGGTTGATGATGTCTTCTCCATTTTAGAAATAAGGCGTCAGAGGCCCAGGTGAAGTCAATTACTTGAGTTCCCATAGCTGGCAAGATGTGGAAATGGAAGTCAAACCTATGTCTTGCTCACAGCATAGCCACAACCGTTTCTTTGGTTCTCTATGCAGCGGTAGACCCCTTTCTTGTTTTCTCAGACATTTGCCATAAAAATGACTCTGTTGTGTCATTTTGATGTTTAATCATTCCGAGTTCCAACAGAAGCAAAGCTCTGGCTTTGTGTTACATGCATACATATACATGCACTAGCACACACAGCTTCAGTGACTAGAGTAGAAACTGTAAGCATCAACATGACTCTATTATTCGAAACATCATTTACTGACGGCTCCAGCAAAGCTTTTGATCATGCCAAGCTGTGTGGCTCAATGAAATCCATGTATAGAATCCTATCTAGCTGCAGAAAGATTGCATCAGAGAAGGCTGAATGGTTCAATTGCTGTTATTCTAAAGCCAGCATTCTGGCGGGAGCATTAGTATTCACAAACATCAAAAGAGTCGCTAGAATGGAAATTGACCCTGTCTTGTAATATAAACAGGTCAGCTGTTTGAGAGTTTCCAAAGACAGTTATGATGCAACAGCCTATATGCAGTACTCACAGGCTAATCTGTTTTAAGCTTCTCCTCTGGCATTTCTCTTTCCTACGGAGGAAATAAAAGGGAAAGTGAATACAGATAAAGAAGAGAGCTCATCCCTTTTGCCATTTAAGAAATGGCCTATTGTCCAGCCCCCACGGGGGTACGGCAGTGCTGGTAAATTCAATATTTACATCGCTGGGGCTGTTTTCATGAAGACTTTCTTTTCATGTGAGATGTTATCATCTTGTGATTTATGATCTATGTGTCTCTGCTGACATTTTTTTCTAAAGTTTTCATTGTTCGTAAATGTATATAACACCAGGCAAATAGCTAATGCTGATCGAGTGGGCTGCAGGTGCAGCAGACATTTTAAATAAGAACACAATTAAATGGAAATCTGAATTCTAGCCAGCAGGATGTTAACAATAATACAGTACACTGGGGTGCCCTGCAATATTGATCCTGTGGTGTCTCTATAAGCAGCAGCTCGCAGTGCATTTGCCACGAAAAGATGTACATGTTTCAGTGGAGCCATTACCCACTCAGGGGGGTGGATTGTAGGAGGACGTGGGTTGAGGCAATTCATTCAGATGTAAGATGTGAGTCAGGGATGAAACTATACCTTGTTTTATCTGGGCTATCCTTTCTCTTTAAACTTGCTGATTTCACTAGCTCCTTGACACTCCCCCATCCCAATCCTACAACAATTATTAGCGAGCATAAAAATTAAGTGTGAAGAATTAGTTTACACTGAAAAATACAAAATCACAGTTTTTTTTCCAAAGTGTTTTTTTTTTTTTTTTTCTAAAATTAAAGGTGAAAAGCTGCCAAGAAGTTGCAGTGGGCAAAAATGCAGACTGATTTAACTCATTTCTATAAAGGCACTAAAGTGGAACAGGTATCTGTAACATCTTGTGTGTTTTCCCTAGGCCAGTCTTTTTGGGGCACATATGATCTATAAGACTCAGACCAAATGTTACATAAATGACACAGGTTAAGAGGTTTCATGATTCTGAGTCAGGCCAAAATGCTGGTGAAATTTCCATATGGCTGGGAAGTTTTAATGCTGCCTTTGTCTATACTATAGATCTCTGAAGTTTTCTTTGCAAATATTTCATAACCAACAGTGTACAAACATGTTAAAATTATTGAAAAATCTCTCAAAATATGATTTTAATAAAAAGTTAAGTGAAAAGAAAATGGTACCCTACTATATGTATTTTTCCAATTTATGACTTATTATACATGTAAGCATTTTTCAGCAAGCATCTCTTCTAAATTAATTATCCATTAACCATCCTATAAAGTAAGTTGGCCTAGAGTATTCTATGGCAAATTAGTTCTGCAACCACCTCCCTTTCTCCTGGAATCCTTCCAATACCCCAGCTGTCTGCTGGACATTCTAAATCTCCCATTATAGCCTCTGACACAGGCTTACCATATCATTTTTGTATTCCCAAGTTATGCACCCTCTCACAACTCAATTCTCTCAGAGAAGAGGCAGCATGATTAAGTAGAAACAGCTACTGAGTCAGAAAACCCAACTGTGGCATCTCATCCCAGCTGTTTCCTGTGTGTCTTTGTCTAATTCCTATCTTCTTTGAGTTTTGGGTTTTTCATCCATAAATGAAAAAAATACTTCGTAGTGTTTTGTTTTTTTTATTTGATTTTTGAGATAGGGTCTCTCTCTGTTGCCCCAGCTAGAGTGCTGTGACATTGACATCGCTCACTTCAACCTCATACTCCTGAGCTCAAGTGATCCTCCTGCCTCAGCCTCCTGAGTAGCTGGGATTACAGGCGTGTGCCACCATGCCCGGCTAATTTTTCTAATTTTTGTACAGAGACACCAGGCCCAGCCCATAGAGTTTTGAATATTAAATGAGATAATCTATGATGGGCCAAGTACAGTGCCTGATGTGTGGTTCTTGCTCACTAGATCTTGGTTTGCATTTTTCCCTGCACAGAAAAGATAAAAGAGATGTAATGAATCCCTTCATGTTTTGCTTTCCCTGACATGGATTATTTGCATTTTAAAAAGGATCCCTTCCAAAGGAGTGAAATATTTTGATGGTGGAATTTTAGAAAGTGGGCAGGGTGGTGTGAGAGTTATTTTTAAGTAAAGAGACTTTTTGGGTCCTAATACTACATCTTTTCATAGTGAGGACACCCAGTCCACTTATGTCTCTGTTAATGTAGAAATAAGAACATCATAAAAATTGCTTTAAATAATGCTTCTTGTATGCTCAATGATCCTGATTTTAGGAAATTAAAGATCATTATTATTTGATTTAATTTAATTAACAGAACACATCACCTTAGAGCTCCTGGGCTTCTATAAAGAGAATATGAATGCAATGATTAAATTAAGTCACAGCCAATAAAAATTCTCATCAGAAAAGAAAATGGAAGGCTTTATCTGATTGAGAACCCTGAGTCAATTATATGCCTTGGGTGTTTCATGAAAATTCATTGAAATTTACCTGTGCTGAAATGGAGAAGAGATCACTTAGCAAATGTTATTCATTTATTCATCTATCCATCCATCATTCATTCCATATTTACCAAGCTTCTTCTCCATGGTAGGCACTGAGCTAGATGTATTACGATAAATACGAGGATAAATCAGGTGTATTTCCTGGCTCCTTATAAACTTGAAGCAAGGCATAGTCCCAAATGAATATGATCCGCAGAATTTGGAATGAAGAAAAATATATCATTTTGATCTGCAAAGATTGGGAAAATATTTTTTGAATACATGGTGGTATATTTGGGCCTTGGAATTAAGATGGTTTAATAAAATTAGTTTGACCATTTTTCACTGAATATTTGCCATATGTTAGGAAATTTCTGACTGCTGAAGATACAGTTTCGGATGGAATGGGATTGTGTCCTAGCTCTACTATTTTCTGGCTTTGAGCTGTAATAAAAGTTATTTAATCTCTCAAACACTCAATTTCCTCAATGCAGTTAAAATAAACTTTGGCCTCCCAGGTAAATATTAAATGAAATAATGTATAAAGGTAATTATGTGATTAATAAAAATTTGCTATTATTATAATATTCCATTACTCTCCACCTTCTATTCTTCCTCTAAACCTTCCTAGCTTTGGCTGTTAATTTCAACCTCATTTAGTAAAACTTCAACAAAAATAAATAAATAAAAACTAAGAAAAAACTTTGGTAGTGTTTCGGCATCTCCTGAGAAATTCTAAAATTTTCTTTTGTATTCAAGGTGTTTCATGAGCTGCTTCAAACCCTCCTATCAAATGTACTGTTTAATTTCAGGATAAACCAGATTCCAGGGTGTTAAAACATGCTCTAGGATTTGCTGCTTTTGCATCTTTACTTATCTTTGAGGGAAAGCCTTTGCCTTTCCTTGGACTAGTATTCTTATTTTTTGAAATTGTATCCAAGACCCAACGGAAATGCCACTGCCTCTGTTACGCCCTCCCTGGTTCTCCCAGCATGTTACCTCTCTTTGAATTTGGTGCTGATCATATCGACACAGTGCTCAAGAACATTGTTGACATCTCGTTCTTAGATGAATCAAGTCTCAATATTTTAGCACGACTTTTAAAATTTAGCAAAATATGTCAGTAACCAAATTTACTAATATCATCCAATGTATTTTAATAGCATCTTTTCTTGAATGAAAAGGCATGTTCTTTGTAATCGAGTCATCCACATGATTTCCCAAACATATGCATTTTTATGCCTTTCTCATGTTCTCTACATGGAATGTCCTGCTACATTGCTTTAAAATCTTAGGCCTCTTTTAAGCGCCAACTCTGGGAAACCTTTCTGCGTTGTGGCAGTTGGAATTCATCTCTCTGTCCCTTAGGTTGCCTTGACACCCAGTTTACACACTGTCACAGCACTCAGCAGCAACACCTCAACTCATGGAGCTAGCTGTATGTGCCTACCTTGCTCAAAAGAGTATGAATTCCTTAAGACAGAGACTAATTTTTACTTACCATTTAATGCCTAATTCGCACCCTAGTGCCTGATACGTGGTAGGACTCAATACATGTTTGCTGAATGGCTTATAGAGCATGGACTGTCCCAGGGATGGAACGGTGACTCTTGCTGTGGCGCTGCATTTGGAGGGTTTTAAGGGATTCTGTGCTTCATTTTGGTGCTGTAAGCACGTGGAAGAGAAACTCCTTCTATGTGCTTATAGCACCCAATAAGCTGAGGTGCTGGTAGCACCTAATTCCTTCATCTCAGAATTAGACTCTTGTTAGGAGGCTTACGTAAGTTGCTTTGCTTGCAATGGGCTTTAAAATGAGAGACCTCGAGGGAGCGGCGGGCTGGCTGACACCAGTTGGTCTGCCTGGCCCTGCGGGCATGGTGAGCACTGGAGAACACTTCGGTAACTGAACGGATACTTGAGCATTGGCTCAAGGCCCTGGCTTCGCTTCCACCTCCCAGGTCCAGTTGTTGCCTTAAGGACTCAGTAGTAATATGTTTGGCACTGGGCCTGGCATAGTATAGTTTCTCAGTAAAAATTAGATTGATTTCTCTTTCCTTTCCCTTCACTCAATCAGCTTAGCACCATTTAATATAACTTGTAATTAAAGAAGTAATCTTCCCCCCCCCCAAATCCAAATGAAATCTTGAAACACAGTACTCTGTATTGGTGTCATAGCTCAGGGTCACCTCTGTGTGCCCATGCACGTTCCACCCTGTATCCACTTAAGGCCTCCTTTTCAAGGGCAATGGCTAGATTTCCTTAAGGGTTCTGAATAGTGGCACTAAAACTGTACAATCACAGCCTGGTGCCTTCTCTTTCTCAGAAAAGTTTTAGATGGCAGCAATCTCCCTGCTTGGTGTTCATAGGGATGTGGGGTGCTCTTTAGTATTTGCTAATCAGGCACCTTGCCATTCTTTGGGCACCTCAATTCAGGACCTGAGGTGGGAAAAAGAGTTCAACGTAGCATTTTTATCTTTTCTATCTGGTCCATGAGGCTTTGCTGAGAGGGAGGATGCTAATAATGATGGATAGGGAGAGTGGGGAATAATAACAATAGAAATATCAATGACACAGTTGGTAAGTAATAAAACCACAATTAAAATCTACCCCAAAACATGCTGTGAATTTTGATTGCATAATCTTGAAACAGGGAATAAAGTTTAAGTCCTTTTTTTCCATGTAGTGAGTTTTCCATTAGCAGTGATATGCGAAGGAGGGCTAGATAATTACTTTTGGAGGAGAGACATGAAACTTCATGTTTCCTTTTCTCTCTACTATGAGATTCTGCACTTTCATGACAAGATGAGTCTTTACCTCCAGTTGTTACTGAGCCCACTAGTGTGGTAGGGACTCTAGAACTCCAGGTGGTGTCATGGAGCTGCCCACGGGTCTGCCAAACCCGTCACCTTCAATGCTTACTTGTAGTGATGATTTGGGCTATGGAAATCAATTAGAATCTCAGAACCCACTTATCTTCTCTATGTTAGTCTTTCCTTTTTCTGCCTAATGGGTAAAAGGTCTGAACATTCTGGGCGCAGAGAAGGACCTTGGGAAAAATCCAAAAGTGTATTTTTGCTTTCTCCCCTCCCTGGCAGGTTTTGGCTGACAAGGGTATGAGATGAAGAATGAAGGGAGGGCTGGGGATTGTAAGAAAGTGTGAAGGCTGGGAAGATCTTAGTGTGCTTTCAATATTAATCTTTAAAGCTCTTGCACTAATGTAGTTAATAAACATCAGGATGGAAACATTGAAGGATCAGAGGTAGTTTGAAATTGAGAGTAGATGTGCTTTTTCAAAATACAATTTTCCTGGTAATCCTGAAAGGATTTGAACATTGATGACACATTAAAATAAAACAGGTACTCTCACTTGTAGGCAAGGGGGTTTAAGAAAATTACAAGCAAAAAGCTAAAGATTTTTTTTTTATATAAAATAGCATAGATTTCTCCCTTTTTAGTTTTTAATTCGGTCTTATCTGATCCTGTGACATCAGGCCAATTCATAATGGGTGGTATGAATGCCACCCATCACAGAATTGGCTATTCATCTGCTTTTCCTCAACAGTCCAGGAAAGCAGATGAATAGCCAATTCTGTGAACAGCAGTGGGAGAGGTCCCTGAGGACTTGCAATTCTAAGCTAACAGGCAAAAATCACACAACTGGGGGATAGACACGCTTGAAGCTCTGACTTGAGGGGTAGGAGGGCAAAGGCAATATACGTAACCTTAACTTTTGTACCCCCACAATATGCTGGGAAAAAAAGTGAAAAAAAAAAGACACAGTATATTTTAGTCATGAACTCTCAAAGTGAATTTGGAATCATTCTGTTACCTATTCAAAGACGAACAATAATTCTTTTAAGATATGGTAAGTATCAAGAATGACATGAATAATCAAGTTAGTGGATACTATCACTGAAGGATGTCGAATAAATAATGTCTTAAAAAAATAACAGCTTTACTGCAATATGTTAAAAGAAAAACTTTAGACAAAATAAACAGAGTATATTTGAGCAAAGAATGATTCATGAACCAGGCAGCACTCAAAACTGGAAGATGTTCAGAGAGCTCCATTGCAGTAGCATAGGCAGTGAGCTTTTATAGGTTGAACACAGAAGTAAGACAAAGAAAATATATTTGATTGATTGGGGCGGAAAGACCCTAGTGAGAGGTTAGGTGGTGGTTTCTGATTGGCAAAGTCTCTAGTTTGTTCTTACTGTTTATATTGGTCTTTGGTTTGCTTATGTAGGAATCCAGTGCACTGGAGCCTTCCTAACCTGGTGGCCTCCCAATTTAAAAAGATTTCAACAGATAAAATCCACATGCCATAAAATTTATACCTTTAAAGTGTACAAGTCAGTGGTTTCTAGTGTATTTGCCAAGTTGTGCAAAAAAAAACCAATTTTATAATTGTAGAATATTTTTATTATTCCAAAAAGAAACATATACCCATTACCAGTTACTCCTCATTCTTTCTCCCTCTAGCAACTGTAAATCTAGTTTTGTCTCTACAAACTTGGCTATTCTGGAGATTTCATATAAATAGAATCATGCAATATGTGACCATTTCTGTCTGGCTTCTTTCAATTATCATAATGTTTTCAAGGTTCATCCATATTTAGTATGTATAGTACTTTCCTCTTTTTCATGGCTGGATAATATTCCATTGTATGGATACACCACCTGTTTCTTATTCATTCCTCAGTTGACAGGCATTTGGGTTTTCTTCTACTTTTTGGCTGTTATGAATAGTGCTGCTATGAACATTTATATACAAGTTTTTGTGTGGGTATATGTTTTTAATTTTCTTGGGTATGTACCTAGGAGTGGAATTATGACATCATATGGTAACTCTATGTTTAAATTTTTAAGGAAGGAATAACATAACAAAAAATATAGCAGTAGACTGTATTCCAAAGTGGCTGTACAACTTTACATAATGTCTTTTCTCTCCCAGCTTTATTGTGGTATAATTGGCAAATAAAAACTCTCTACATTTAAATTATATAATGTGAATATCTCTTCCCCATGTTTATTCCAGCATTACTCACAAGGGCCAAGACATGGAAACAACCTGAGTGTCTGTCAATGGATGAATGGATAAAGAAAATGTGGTAAGAGGGAGCCAAGATGGCAGACTAGGAGCAGCCTTCACACATTACTCTCATGGAGAGGATCAAAGTGCTGAGCAGATATTCACCTTTGGATCAATCATCTAATTGAGAGTATTGGGAATCAATAGAGAGGCTACAGGAGGCTCCCCAAGTGAAGGACAGGGAAGTGGGGTGACCCACTCAGCAGGATTGGAGGTACATGGGGAAAGTACTTGCAAGTGGGGAAGGGACAGAAGAGAGAATCCTGGGGCTCCACACTTCCCCCATGGACATTATAATTGGAGCTGTGGGATAACCCCTCCACTTCAGCAGGCTGTTGGGCTGCTATAGGAGCCGACTGGAGATTGTGCAGTGGCATTTCTCTGGAGAGAAGGCACAGTGGAGTCCCTCTGGCTTATAAAACCTTGGACACTGCAGTTTGAACCATTTTGAGGTCCCAGCCCAGAGCACTGCATATACCATTGAGGTCAGATAGATTGCTGTTGCCTCTCCCTAACCTCTGTGGAACTGGGGAGGGAGCAGGGAGGCTGGGGTCTCTCATACACCTCATGGGCAGGTTTCATATGCCTCCACCATTGCCATGTAACCTGGGCAGAGCAGGTGCCCACAGACTCAGTGCCTGCTGCCACTGCCACTGCCTGGGTAGCCCCAACAAGCCACAGCTGCAGCAGGATCTGGACAGAGAGAGCACCTTATGCTTCCATCTGAGTGGTAGGTACAGTAGCCACTGGTTTTGCCTGGGTAATACGGACATTAACATATCTAGGAAGGGAAAATGTTTACAACACTGTGTGCTGAGCTCCCATCTCTGTGACGGACCTGGGTGAGGCCAATACTTGCTGCTGTATGCCAACCCCTGCTGTCGATGGACGTGGGAGGTGCAATTCCTCATGCCACATCTGCCAACCACAGGGGAATGGGGAGATGCAGGAGAGCAGCAGTGTTAAAGGCTCACAGTGCACCTGCACTTTCTTGCCTCATCATTCTTCCAAAGTAGGATTCAAGTGCACCATCCATGGGACTCTCCCACTCTTCATTGAGCAAGAGAGTTCCCAGCCGAGGAGAACAGGTGTACCACAAAGCTATTTGTCATAAACTGAGAGAAGAGGTTTCAGATGAGATAAGAATTCTGGCAACCTGAAAAAAACAGGCTTTTATGACCCACCCCAAAAGATCACAATAGTTCTCCAGCAATGGACTCCAACCAAAGGGAAATTATCAAAATGTCAGATATGGAATTCAGAATATTTATAGTGAGATCAATGGGATTGATGAGAAAGTTGAAAACCAACACAAAGAAATCAGAGAATTAATTTGGGACATGAATTAAAAAATCACTAAAGAAATAGATAATATAGATCCAGAAAAAGCATTTGATAAAATCTAGCATCCCTTCATGATAAAAATGCTCAACAAACTAGGCATAGAAGGAGCATACCTGAAAATAATAAAGCCATATATGAAAAATCCACATCCGACATAATACTGAATGGGGAAATGTTGAACGCATTCCCTTTAAAAACAGGAACAAGACAAGTATGCCGACTGTCACCACCTCTATTCAACATAGTACTGGATGTCCTAGCCAGAGCAATCAGGCAAGAAAAAGAAGAGCATCCAAATCAGGAAAGATTAAGTCAAACTATCCCTATTTGCCAATGATATGATCTTATATCTAGAAAACCCTAACAACTCCATCAAAAGACTCCTAGAATTGGTAAACAAATTCAGTAAAGTCTCAGGTTATAAAATTAATATAGACTAAGCAGTAGCATTTCTATATATGAATAATAGTCAAGCAGAGAGTCAAATCAAGAACTCAATAGCATTTACGATAGGTGCAAAGAAAATAAAATACCTAGAAATATATTCAACCAAGGACCTGAAAAATCTCTACAAAGAGAATTATAAAACACTGATGAAAGAAATTGTAGATGACATAAACAAATTGAAAAATATCCTATATTCATGGATTGGAAGAATCAACATCATTGAAATGTCCATATTACCCATAGTGATTTACAGATTCAACACAATTCCCATCAAAATACCAATGCCATTTTTCACAGATCTAGAAAAAATAATCCTAAACTTCATAGGGAACCAAAAAAGAGCCCAAATAGCCACAACAATCCTAAGCAAAAGTAATAAATCTGGAGGCATCACATTACTTGACCCAAATTATACTACAAGCCTATAGTAATCAAAAAAACATGGTACTGTTATAATGGTAGACACATAGACAAATGGAACAGAATAGAGAAACCAGAAATAAAGCCATATAGCTACAACTAACTGGTTTTCAACAAAACAGACAAAAATATATACTGGGGAAAGGATACTCTATTCAACAAATGGTGCTGGCAAAACTGGATAGCCACATGCAGAAGAGTGAAATAGACTCCTATATCTCTCACTACCTATAATAATAAACTCAAAACACATTAAATACTTAAATATGAGATCTGAAACTTGAAATAGGCAATCCATAGAATGGGAGAAAATATTCACAATCTATATGATGAGGGAGTAATATCCAGAATCTCCAAAGAACTCAAAGAAATCAGTAAGGAAAAAACAAATAACCCCATCAAAGTGTGGACAAAAGACATGAACAGTTTTTTTCCCAAAAAAGATAGACAAATGGCCAAGAAATATGTGAAAATAGGCTCAACATCTTTAATCATCAGGGAAATGCAAATTAAAACCACAATGAGATACCACCTAACCCCTATTAGAATTTCCATTATTAAAAAGTCTAAAAACAATAGATGTTGGCAAGGATGTGGTGACAAGGGAACACTTATCACTTTTGATGGGAACGTAAACTAGCACAACCTCCACAAAACAGTGTGAAGTTTCCTCAAAGTAAAAGTAGACCTGCCATTCAGTCCAGCAATCCCACTACTTGGTATCTACCCAAAGAAAAAGAAGAATAAACATATGTGCACTCATATGTTTATTGCAGCACAATTCACAATTGCAAAATACGGAATCAACCTAAGTGCTCGTGATCTGATGAGTGGATAAAGGAAATGTGATATAACATGGAGTACTACTCACATGAAAAGGAATAAAATTATATCTTTTGCAGCAACTTAGGAGATCATTATCCTAAGTGAAATATCTCAGGAATGGAAAATATCACACATTGTTACCTATAAGTGGGTGCTAAATGATGGGTATGTTTGGTCATAAAGTGGTATAAGGAATACTGAAAACTAGGAAGGGGATTAAAATCTACCCATCAGCTACAGTGTACACTATTCCTATGATAGGTACACTGGGACCCCTGACTTCAGCATTATACAATTTATCCATGTAACAAAAACATTTGTAACCCCTAACTCTATTGAAACATCAATAAAATAAAATATGATAAATATATACAATGGAATATTATTCAGCCTCATGAAAAAGTAGGGAATTGTGCCATTTGTGACAACATGGATGAACCTGGCTCACAATGTGCTAAGTGAAATAAACCAGGTACAGAAAGACAAATATTGTGCAATCTCCCTTATATGTGGAATCTAAAAAAGTCAAACTCATAGAAATAAGGAGTAGAAAGTGGTTAGCAGTAGTTGTGAGGTGGGGGAAATGGGGAGATAGATGATGTCTTTTTAATCTCCAGTGTAGATAAAGTTCTTTATTCTGCCCTGGAGACTGTGTTGTCTCTGTAACTATATTTTGAAAAATACAATACATTTTGAGGATGTTAAAGAATATAGTTTCCTACCATCCTAGGTATTTCTCTTCTTCTCTGGCAATGAACCCTCATGAACATTTATAGGCAGATTATAAAGAGAAAGAGACAAGGCCTTGGGCTACTGCATGTACTCTGCCTCGTCATTATTTTCTGTGTTCTTCCCCCACTGGGAGGTCACTGATTTTCTTCATCATATTTAGACTGCCTAATTTCAGTAGCAGTAAGGACATATAACTGAGCATCTATTTTGTGCAATGCGCTATATTTATTGTTCGGGAAAGTAAGAATGAATTTGACAGAAAACTACCATTTAATGGTTTTGCAATTCCCTACAGTCACTAATAAGTACTTCAATAGAGATTCAAAAAACTAAATTTTTCAAAGGCAGAATGGTGTAAGCAACTTTGGAACTATCAGTATTTTGGGCCTGATAATTCATTGTTGTGAGTGGCTGTTCTACTCATTGTAGGACGCTGAACATCATCTCTGGCGTCTACCCACTGGATGCCTATAGTACTATTCCGGTTGTGAAACAAAAGTATCTCCAGGCATTGCCAAATATGCCCATAGGGACAAAATTGCCCTCAGTGTGGAATTGCTAAAGTTTAGAGCATAAGCTTAGATATCAATCAGGTATTAGGAGTTTGGAGAGGGAACTTAGTCTGTCTGTTCCTTATCTTCCAAAATGGGAATAATAATAGCTCCCTTATAAGATTATTGTAAGGATTAAATAAGATAACACATATAGAATCACCCAATGGAGTCCCTGGTACATGTAAGAGCTTGTTTAGCATTTATTCAGTGCTATATATTCAGTTCCTTCCAAGCCCAGGCATTCTGTGAGGTGTTGGTGAACAGTGGTGAATAAAACCAACGTGATCCCTTATGAGTCTGTTGTCTATTCATACCTGCAAGCTACTGTTACTGCAGTTGATCCCATTGCCTTGAAAACAGGATCTGCTTACACTTAGTGCCTTTCACTAGACTTGGAGTTGCTTCAAGGTAAAAACGATCTTCTTTTATTTTTATATTTATATTTTTATCACAGAGTATCTAGCAAGTGCCAAGCACATAGTAGGTGCTTTAAACCTGTTTGTTGACTGAAACGATGAAGGAAATGAAGACTGCCGGTGCATAGATTTACTTAAATCCTTTCCTGACAAATGTTGCTTGAACTCCAGCAAAGTCTGCTTTTTGAACTGTGGGCCCTGGCTCTACTTTCACTTCTCTTGCACAGTGTGATCATGGCAATTCAGGAAGGTTTGACCTCAGTTAGAACATATTTGAGAGGCTTGCCCTGGTGTGTTTTCTTTTTTCCTTTTTGTTTAATTTGTTCCTCCCTAATTTTCCACTTTCGTTAAACTTGAATTTTTAAAAGACAAACTGGGAGAAGACAGAAGAAATAAACAAATGGGATTCTACCCGAGTGTCCTTGTGTGGATTAATGGCTGGAATGCTGGATGATTATGTAACTGGACACCTGTTCATTTGTTCAACCATCCACTATTTGTTCATTTGTAACATTTGCGGAATGTCTACTGTCTGCTCTTCAGCCCTTGGATCAGTTCCTTGCCTGTCCCATGCTCCCTCCTGTCTTGGGGCTTTTCCATATTCTCCTTCCTGTCCTTGGGATGCTCATCCTAGTTCATTCCTATTCATCGCTGAGATCTCAATTCAAATTTAACTCTTTTAGCTAACATTCCCACTTCCATTCCATCCCAGATTAAAACAGACCTCACAGCTTGAGTGGTCAAAGCTCTGGAACTATTTTATTAGATCAGTACCTGTTGATCCCACTAGACTGAAAGTCCCAACTGTGCAGCAATTGTGTCCATTTTCCTTGCCTTTGTTTCCCCACTTCTCTGCACAGCATTAAGCATACATTAGGTATTTGGTAAATGTTTTCAGATGACCTGGCTGCTGACTGACTGAATGAATGAACCAACAAATGCTAGGTACTGTTGAGCTTTCTTCTGGCATTTCTTCCGTCTTCCAGAAAAATCTTGGACTGCTAGTGACTTTGACCTGTCTCAGGAGTGATGAGCACTTTCTGGGAAGGTTCTCTCAGGCTGACAGTGAGTACTTCTCTCACCACAGGAATGAGGGTGAGATAGTACTGGGATAGGAGGGCAGCAGGATCCAGGCTTGTGCTAAAATTAGGCCTGAAATCATATTAGAACAGAGCTGCCATCTTTGCCATAGGGTGTTTTGATGGCATCAGCTACAGGATAAAAATCGTTCCTTTGCTCCTTACCTGATACAAGCATTATTTTTTTTTCTCATCATTTGAAGCTAAAATTTTTTTTTCTTACTACATTTTGGCTTTTTGCCCTAGGAAGCAGTGATCTTTAATTATTGAAATATATTTTTCTGTTCAAAACAAATTTCCCTGGTCTGGTCAGGGGTTTGGTTAGCCTTAGCTTATTAGTAATAAGCATGACAAGTGGGGGAGGAGTAGAAAGTGATGGCCAATTTTTGTTTTGTTTTGTCTTATTTTGTCATTCAGGCTGGATTGCAATGGCATGATCATAGTTCACTGCAGCCTTGAACTACTGGGCTCAAGTGATCTTCCCACCTTAGCCTCCCAGTAGCTGGGACTATAGGTATGCACTACCATGCTTGGCTAATTTTTAATTTTTTTTTTTTTTGTAGAGATGGGGTCTTGCTATGTTGATCAGGCTGGTCTCAGAAATCCTGGCTTCAAGTGATCCTCCCGCCTCGGCCTTCCAAACTGCTGGGATTACAGATGTGAGCCACCACACCCAGCTAAAACTATTTTTAATGTACATAGAATTTACTTCCTAAGTCTGTAAAAATCAAATTTAAAATATGCATAATTGTTAAACAGTTCTTGGGTTGAGATGGCTTGAATTTTTTTTTTTTTTTAATAAGTGAAAGCAAGCAGCCTTTATCTGGGCTTACAGTGTGCATAATAAAATATTAACCACTCATCTCCTGTGGATATTTCCCCTGCTCTGCATGGGCTGGGCATTCTGCTTATTTGTGGCAGTGATACTTTTGGGTTTGCCAAGGAGAGAAGTCTTGCTTGTTTCTCTAGTGAATATGAAGCAAGGCTTTGTTCACATTGTTGCGGCCGCCTTCCGACTCTGAAAATACATCTTGTCACACCAGGGCAATGGTGCAACGTGATGTGGCATGTTGCAAAGCTAAAAACTGAAATTCTAGCATGAATATTTGTCATCTTGGAAAGCTACTTCTTTTTTCTGAAACTCGGGCTGGAAAGAAATACTGATGACCAGCCTAGAGTGGGCGGAGGGAGGAGGGAGAGAAAGATGGAGTGGGGGAGATGTTGGTATGTATGCCTCCTTCCATTTCCTGGCGGCTGATGCAATTTGTATGAATGGCTGCAATTCCCACCCCTTTTGTGGAGGCCTGTGAATCAGCAAGGCGAGGGATACTGAAAGTGAATTTCCACGAACCAATTTAATTGTGAAATCTGAAAAGGCCACTTTGAACATCATGTCTTAGAGGTATCATCTGTGGATGAGATTTTTCATCTCTCTGTTTACAGCAACCTGGAATTAGGCTTGTTTTGTTATTAACAACACTTGTTTGTACAGTGGTCTCAGTAATTAAACCAAAATGTCACTACATCCATATGCCTTCCCGTATCCTATTTTCTTGTTGAAAGGTTCATCCCATAGGAAGTACCCCAGTTTCAGTCAAGTTCGGCTTTTACCTTGGGAAAAAAAAACCAAAACAAAACAAAAACCAACTTGTCTTTTCAAATGTTTTACTTAAACTGAGGACAATTAAAATTATTTATACACAGCCATGCCGCAGAAGTAATGAGGTGATTAAAATATTCTTAATGAGTTTTCATTTTCCAATTGTTTGACTTGATGTAGCAATACATATTTATGATTTTAATTATTGTTTTGGCCTCAGAAAATGTCTGTTTTTTTTTAAAGATCAGCAGGGTTCATGAGAGAGTTGATGTGTTAACTTCTTGATTCTTTCCTTAGACTTCTAGTAGCAATTAGAATAATGTGCCAGGATGAGGAAATAATTTAACACGTTTACTTAAATTTCTTAGGAGCTTTGAAATACTTTCATTGGAAGGTCTCTTAGCTTCCCTCCTCCCTTAGGTAATGTGTAAGCTACAGGGTCTGGTGCCTATGGCATAATCCACGTAGCATTTAGAGGCAATTAACTTGTGTATGGAGAAGAGTCTTATCTGCCTCTCCAGCAGAATAGGGTGGTGGAGGCTACTCTTACCATCTGTGCTCTGGCAACTCTTTCCCCCAGAGACCTTGTTTCATCAGTTATTCCTCCGTCTTGTCTCTGAAACCTCTGCCATCCCTTTTCTCTCAGCCTAAAACATATATTCACACCCCTCCACAAGTATAAAACAATATCATAAGAAAGTCCTCCTAGACCTTGCGTCACCAGCTCTCTCTACCTCTTGCTTTCTCTCTTTCCCTTCACTTCTAAGCCATCTTCTCTTTCCCACTTACTTATTCTTCAACCTGCAGCAATTTGCTTCTCACCCCATCTCTCCATGAAAAAGGCTCTTCCCATATCACCAGTTATTTCCATTTTACTCCATCCAAAGGAGGCTTATCAGGCCTCACGTTACTGCTCTCTGTGGCAAATCCCTGCTGAAATCCTAAACTTGTAGTGTCTGTGGGTAAACCACACCTGTCTGGTTTTCCTTTTTTCTTTTCTGAATTTCCTTTCTTCAACCCAGCCTTAGATATTAGCATTCCCCAGTATTTTAGTTTGTGCTCTCTTTTCTTTTTTGTCCATTACGTTTGTTCCTTAAGTGATGTCATCATATTAAGAGTTACTCTTGGTCAAGATGGCATGACTGAGAGTTCGAGCATTTGGAAAAAAAGAATACAATATTTGAAGTTAAATCCATCTGTCTTTGAACGCTGGTTCTGCCACTTTTGATCTATCAGCTGCAATGAGCCTTAGTCTACTCTGATGATTCCAGTATCCTAAGTCTGTATTTGAAATCTAGCCATGCATAGCTCTCATTGAAAATGTCGAATATGATGACCGGCATTTGACTCATCATATATGGCCTTATACCTGATTCCTTGTCCAACTCCACCTTCAGCTCTTCTCTTTTTTTTTTTTTTTTTTTTTTTTTTGAGACAGAGTCTCACTTGTTGCCCAGGCTAGAGTGAGTGCCGTGGCGTCAGCCTAGCTCACAGCAACCTCAAACTCCTGGGCTCAAGCAATCCTGCTGCCTTAGCCTCCCGAGTAGCTGGGACTACAGGCATGCGCCACCATGCCCGGCTAATTTTATATATATATTAGTTGGCCAATTAATTTCTTTCTATTTATAGTAGAGACCGGGTCTCGCTCTTGCTCAGGCTGGTTTCGAACTCCTGACCTCGAGCAATCCGCCCGTCTCAGCCTCCCAGAGTGCTAGGATTACAGGCGTGAGCCACCGCGCCCGGCTTCAGCTCTTCTCTTTATCCTGTTTCCCCTCTTTTAATGAAGGGTACTGTCAGATATTCAGGAACTGTGTTGACCATTCCATCTCTCCCTCTTCCTCTGTTAATTCTACAGTGTTCATCAATTTCATCAATACGTCCATTTCTCTCCATCTTCATTTCCTCTCTAGGTCATTTTTACCACTTGGATCAAGCCTTATCAACCAGCCGTGGATTATTATATCAGGTATTCCAAAGGTCCACTTGATCTACAATCTAGGTTATTTTCCAAACTATTTTCTATAAACTTGATGAAATAATATTTCTAAACCACACATTTTACAAGATATCTTATTTCTTTGAGGAAAAAATTTAAACTCATTAATAAGAAGAAAACACTGTTTGTGAATGCTCTTGCATTTATCTATAGCCATTCCTCAACTGATGCCTGGTGGTGACCACCTATATTGAACTCCATTTTTTCCCCAAGATTTTCCCATACATTTTTCATTTTGTGGTTTTTACACTAAAATATACTTCTTCAAGGAATGTCCTCCTACTTATTCATCTCCTGGATAATTCCTATGTATATTTCAAAACTCAGTCCCCTGTGAGAATGTAAAATGTTATAGCTTTTCTGGAAAATAGTTTGATGGTTTCTCAAAAAGTTAAACGTAGAATTACCATATGAACCAGCAATTCCCCTTCTAGGTCTATAACCAAAGAGAATTGAAAACAGGGATTCAGACACTTGTACACGAATGTTAATGGCAGTATTATTCACAATAGCCAAAATGTGGAAGAAGCCACAGTGTCCATCAGCAGTTGAGTGGACACACTAAATGTGGGATATCCACACAATGGAATGTTATTCAGTCATGAAAAGGAATGAAGTTCTGATATATGCTACAACATGGATGAACCTTGAAAACATTATGATGAGTGAAATAGATGTCACAGAAAGACAAATATTTTATGATTCCACTTTTATTAAATAGCTAAAAGAGGAAAATTCATAGAGACAGAAAGTAGAAATTGCCAGATGCTAGGTGAGGAAAAACGGCGAGTTTTTGCTAAATGGGTACAATTTCTGTTTAGGGTGACGAAAAACATTTTGGAAATAGTGGTGATGGTTGAAAAAGTTGTGGATGTAATTTATGCCATTGAATTGTACTAGAAATTATTTCGTAGGAAGCCTAATTCATTGCTGGTGGGAATGTAAAATGGTACACCTACTTTGCAAGACAGTTTGGCAGTTTCTTACAAAACTAAACATACTGTTACTATATAGTTTGGCAATTATAGTCCTTGGTATTTATCCAAATGAGGTAAAAACTTATGTCCACACAAAAATCTGCAAATGAATGTTTCTAGCAGCTTTATTCATAATTGCTAAAAAATGAGGCAACCAAGGTATCCTACAGCAGGTTAATGGATAAGTAAACTGTGTTGTATCTAGACAGTAGGGTATTAATCTGCACCAAAAAGAAATGAGATATAAACCTATGAAAAGACAAAGAGGAAACTTAAATGCTTATTACTAAGTGAAAGAATGAACCTCAAAAGGCCACATACTGTATGATTCCAACTAGATGACACTCCGCAGTACTATGGAGACAGTTAAAGGATTGGTGGCTGCCAGGGTTTAGGATGGAGGGAGGGATGAATAGGTGGAACACAGAGGATTTTTAGGGCAATGAAACTAGTCTGTATGATAATATAATGGTGAATACATATCATCATGCATTTGTCAAAACTTATAAAATGTACAACACCAAGAATGAACCCTAACGTAAACTGTGAACTTTTGGTTATGATAATGAGCCACTGTAGATCCATCCATTGTTACAAATGTTCTACTCTGGTGTGGGTTTTTGATAGTGGGTGAGGCTGTGCATATGTGGGGGTAGTATAAAAGAAATCTCTCTGCCTGTTTTAGTCAGTTTATGTTGCTATAAAGGAATACCTGAGGCTGGTAATTTATAAAGAAAAGAGGTTTATTTGGCTCACAGTTCTATAGGTTGTATATGAAGCATGGCACCAGCATCTGCTCAGCTTCTGCTAAGGGCTCAGGCTGCTTCCACACATGGTGGAATGCAAGGCAGAGCTGGAATGTGCAGAGACCACATGACGAGAGAGGAAGCAGGAGAAAATGAGGGAGGTTCTAGGCTCTTTTTAACAATCAGTCCTCATGATAACTATCAGAGTGGGAACTAATTTATTACGATGAGGATGGCACCAAGCAATTCATGAAGGATCTGTCTGTCCGCAAGGCCCAAGCACTTCCCACTAGGTTCTACCTCCAACACTGGGGATCAGATTTCAACATGAGGTTTGGAGGGTCAAATATCCAAACTATAGCAGAACCTTCTTCTCAGTATTGCTGTGAACTCAAAACTGCTCTAGAAAATAAAGACTATTTTCAAAAATATTCCTCTTTTTAGCCTTCACTCTATGTCTCTAGATTAGCTCTTTGTCTTCAACTAAAGTCTATTCAGTTTTCTTTCAGCCCAATAAAACAAACAAGCAAGACCCAGCTATCTTGCATCTTTATCTCAATCCCCTTGTTACTTATGCAAGCAACTCAGTAGTGTGTCTTCTAAGCTTGTTGGTTTTACTTTCTTCTTTCTCTTTCACTCCTCAACCATCAACAAGGTGGCTTTCATCCTAACAGCACCGACAATGTAGTCAATACATTGGCAACTTCCTGTTGCCAAATGAGATGAGCATATTGTGTTCCTTATCTCACTTGACCTCCTGCCAGCATTGATTGGCTCCTTGTAATCACCTTCTTAGAACACATTTGCCTTGGTGTTTGTGGTACCCTCTCTTCTCCAAATTTACTGACTCTTTCTTGGCAACATTCTTCAGAAATACTCTTTGCCTCCCCTCAGTGTTGTTGCCCCCATACCCTGTAGGCTCTCTCTGTCACCCACATTTTTTTTGCATTCTACATATTTTGCTGGAATTAGCAACTCCTTGAGCATGTTTTTAAAGGAAGTCCTAAATGCAAATTATTCCCACATCTACATTTTTATCCCTAATTTCTTTTCTCAGCTCAAGATGTCAGTTTCCTCCTGCTGCTGAATTCTTCATCTGTAGGCTCCATATTTACCATGAACTCAACATGTTTTAAACTGTTATCAACATCTGCTCCTCCCACCTTATTCTGTATTCACCATCCCTCAACATCTCAGTGTCACTCTCTGCTTCATAGGCTTGTTATCAAGCTTAAATGAGTCAATATGTGAAAGAGTTTAACACAGAGTCTGGAAAATATTTAGATCTCAATAAATGTTTGCTACTACTGCTCTTGTTATGCTTATCTCAGTGAATGATATCCACAAACCACTTACTGAAACAAGATTATCAAAAGTAATCACAAATATCACTATCCCCAAGTTCCCTGTTTCCCCCTATAACAAAACAACTATGAGATCTAGACTTTTCTTTCTTGTCCAGCTTTCACTCTCACCACTACCTGCATCACAAGTTTTGTTCAAGCAGAACTCAGATACTGGAGCATTTTTTTTATTGTCTCTGTCCCTACTTCTCTTTTTTTCTCTTCTTGTATGCCTGGAATGCTCTTTTTTCTTTTTTTACTTGCTTAATAATCTTTAAAAATTTTTATTGATACATAATAGATGTACATATTTTCAGGTACATGCAATAGTTCAATACATTTATATAATTTGTAATGATCAAATCGGTATACTTGGGATATCCATCACCTTAAATATTTGTCTTTTCTTGTGATAAAAACATTAGAATTATTCCCTCTTAGCTATTTTGAAATGTATGAAAGATTGTTGTAAACTGTAATCCTCATAATCTATCAAACACAACGTCTTATTTCTTCTATGAAACTGAACATTTGAACCCATTAATCAACACCGCTTTATCTTTACCCCCCCCACCCTTCCTGGCCTCTGGTAACCACCAGTCTACTCTTTATCATCATGTTTTTAGCTCCCACATATGAGTGAGAATATGCAGTATTTGTCTTTCTGTAGTTGGCTTACTTCACTTAACATAATGAACACCAGTTCCATTGCTGTTGCTGCAAATGACAAGATTTCATTCTTTTTTATAGCTGAATAATATTTCATTGTGTGTATGTGCCACAGTTTCCTTATCCATTCCTCTGTTGGTGGACACTAAGGTTGATTAAAAATCTTGGCTGTTGTGAATATGCCACAGTAAACATGGGAGTGCAGCTATCTCTTTGACATACTGATTTCACTTCCTTTGGAATACACCCAGCAGTGAATATCTGTAAATTGCTTTGGATAATATTATCATTTTAACAATATTAATTCTTTTAATCCATGAGCATGGGATAGCTTTCCATTTTTTGTGGCCTCTTCAATTTTTTTCATTAGTGTTTTATTTCTTTTTCTTGTATAGATCATATTTCTTTGGTTACATTGATTCTCAGGTATTTTCCTTTGTTTGTATCTATTATAAATTAGATTGCTTTCCTGATTTATTTTTCAGATTTTTTTTGCTGATGGTGTATACAAATGCTACTAATTTTTGTATGTTGATTCTGTATCCCAAAAATTTACTGAATTTGTTTATCAGTTCTAAGAGTTTTTAGGTGGATTCTTTAGTTTTTCCTAAATATAAGATTATGTCATCTGTGAACAGGCCTACTTTGACTTTTTTTTTCTAATTTGAATGTCCTTTATTTCTTTCTCTTGTCTAATTACTCTAGCCAAGACTTCCAGTATTATGTTTAATAAAATGGTGAGAGTGGACATCTTGGTCTTCTTCCAGCTTTAGAGGAAAGGTTTTCAATATTTTCCCATTTAGTACGATGTTAGCTGTGGGTTTGTCATATATGGCCTTTATTATTTTGAGATATGTTCCTTCTACACCCAGTTTGCTAAGGATTTTTAATCATAAATAGATGTTAAATTTTACTGAATGCCTTTTCAGCATGAGGTTTGAGACATCACACCTAGCCCAATGATGGGAGATTTTATTGAAATGACCATATGGTTTTTGGTTTTAGTTCTGTTAATGTGAAGTATCATGTTTATTGATTCGTGTATGTTGAACCATCCTTGCAACCGTAGGATGAATTCCACTTGATCATGGTGAATGGTCTTTTTAATGTGTTGTTGAATTCAGTTTGCTAGTACATTGTTGAGGATTTTTCCATCTATGTTCATCAGTGATTTTGGTCTATAGTTTTCTTTTTTCTTTTGTTCTTATCTGGTTTTGTTATGAGGGTAATGTCGGCTTTGCACATGAGTTTGGAAGTATTCCCTCATCTTCTAGTTTTTGAAGAGTTTGAATAGAATTGGTGGTGTTAGTTATTCTTTAAATGTTTGGTAGAATTCAGCAGTGAAGCCATCAGATCCTGGGGTTTTCTTTGATGGGAGACTTTATTTTATTTTAATTTTTTTAGAGACAGGGTCTCACTCTGTCACCCAGGCTGGAATGCAGTGGCATAATCATAACTCACTTTAACCTCAAACTTCTGGGCTCCAGTGATCCTCTCCTCTCAGCCTCCCAAATAGCTGGGACTTCAGGCATGCTTTGATAATTTTTTAAAACATTTTTGGAGAGACAGGGTCTCACTATGTTGTCCAGGCTCATCTTGAACTCCTGGCCTCAAATGATCCTCTTGCGTTGTTCTCCAAAAGTGCTGGGATTATAGGCTTGAGCCTTCACACCTGGCCCAATGATGGGAGACTTTTTTTGTGACTTCTTTCCTCTTGTTGTTTACCTGTTCAGGTTTTCTATTTCTTTATGGTTCAACCATGGTAGGTTGTATATGTCCAGAAATTTAATCCATTTCTTCTAGGTTTTCTGATTTGTTGGTGTATAGTTGTTCATAATAGTCTCTAATGATTCTTCATAGTTCTGTACTTTTAGTTATTGAATTTCCTTTTTTGTTTCTGATTTTATTTATCTAGGCCTTTTCTCTTTTTTCTTAGTATAGATACATGTTTGTCAGTTTTGTTTATCTTTTCAAAAACCAACTTTTCATTTGTTGACCTACTGTTTTGTGTTTTTAGCTTCACTTTCATTTAGTTCTTCTCTGATCTTCATTATTTCTTTTCTTCTACTAAATTTGGGTTTTTTTTTCTTGTTTTTTTAGTTCCTTGAGGTGCATTATTGGGTTGTTTATTTGAAGACTTTCTACTTCTTTAATATGGGTGTCTATTGCTATAAACTATCCTCTTAGCACTGCTTTTCCTGGATCCCATAGATTTTGGTATGTTATATTTCCAGGTTCATTTGTTTTGAGAAATTTTTAAATTTTCTTCTTAATTTCTTCATTTACCCATTGGCTATTGAGGAACATGTTGTTAAATTTCCATGTGTGTCTTTTTTTTTATTTTCTGAGGTTATTCTTGTTATTGATTTCTGGTTTTATTCTATTATGGTCAGAAAAGATACTTGATATAATTTTTAATTTTTTAAATTTACTGAGACTTATTTAGTGGCCTAAGATATGGTCTATTCTGGAGAATATTCCATGTCTGATAAAAAAAATGTGCATTCTACAGCTGTTGTGTAAAATGATCAGTAAATGTCATTTAGGCCCATTTGATCTAGTGTGTAGTTTAACTTGATGTTTCTTTGTTGCTTTTGTGTCTGGATGATCTTTCCATTGCTGAGTGGAGTGTTGAAGACCCTACTAATATTGTATTGCAGTCTAACTCTCCCTTTATATCTATTAATATTTTCATTATATAGTTGCTCTGGAGTTGGGTGCATATTTATTTATAATTCTTATATCCTCTTTTAGAATTGACCCTTTTATTATTATATAGTGACTTTTGCATCTTTTTACATACTTTGATTTGTATTCTATTTTGTCTGATGTAGATATAGCTATTCCTATTCTTTTTTAGTTTCCAGTTGTATGGAATATCTTTTTCCATCCCTTCACTTTCAGTCTATGAGTATTTTTATAGGGGAATTGAGTTTCTTATAGGTAGAATATAGTTGTGTCTTGGTTCTTTATCCAATTGACCACTCCATGCCTTTTTATTGATTTATTTATTTTTTGAGACAGAGTCTCACTCTGTGACCAAGGCTACAGTGCAGTGGTGTCATCATAGCTCACCATAGCTCACTGAAACCTCAAATTCTTAGGTTCAAGCAATTCTCCCACCTAAGCCTCCAACATAGCTGGGACTATAGGCATGTGCCAACATGCCCACCTAATTTTTCTATTTTTGGTAGAGATGGGGTCTTGCTTTGTTGCCCAAGCTGGTCTCAAACTCCTGGCCTCTAGCAATCCTCCTGATTTGGCCTCCCAGAGGGCTAGATTACAGGCATGAGTCACCATGCCTGGCCCACTCTATACCTTTTAATTAAAGAATTGAGTCCATTTACATTCAATGTTATTATTGATAATTAAGAATTCACTACTGCCATTTTGTTGCTTATTTTCTGATTGCTTTGTAATATCTCCTTTCCTTTATTCCTTTCTCACTGTCTTCCTTTGTGATTAAGTGATTTTCCCTAGAAATATGTATTAATTCCTTGCCTTTTATTTTTAGTGAATCAATTATAGGTTTTTACATAATAGTTATAATACCATGGGATTTACAGAAAATCTTAGAGATGTAACCAGTTATTTTATAAATGACAACTTAGATCATAAATAAAAGGATAGAAATAAACTAATAAAAAATTAAATGAAAAAAAAACCTACATCTCACCTCCATTCCCCCTCACATTTTGACTTTATGTTGTCTCCATTTGCATATTTTTATATTGCATTAAAATTTGCATTAAAATTTATATTGCCTTAAAAAGGTAATTTTTATATTGTCTTTATATCTCTTAAAAGGTTGCTATAAGTATTATTGTTTTCAATATATTTGTCTTCTGGGCTTCATACTAGAGTTATAAATATATCGCACAACAGCATGTATTATGCATTCAATAAACATTGGTTGAATTAAGACAAACAGTTGATTGAGCTTAGACATTGAGTTTAACAACCTCAAAGCCTTATGTTGTATCTTCTCATGTGTCTCAGAACTCAATTGTTTTCTAAGTCATAGAAATATTAATATAAATAAATCCTTGTCAGATTTTCCTCCTGTTGAATTCAAGGTATTTTTTTGCAAATTAAGGCGAAGGACTTTTCAGATCCTGATCTTCTCATTTTTGACTTGATGATCAAGGCATTAGTGTTTTAAGTATATATTTAACCAGACATAAAACTTGACAAGTTCCAGACAGAATCCCCAGAATCCATATGTTCATTTAATTAGTATTGCTAGGTGTTTTCTCTTTATAAATTATTTTTATATTTACTTTTAAAAAAGTAGTTTGCAATTTTTCTTAATTATAACTACAATAAAACTCAATATGGTAATATCATAAAATGCAAATTTACAGAGAAAGAAAACAAAAATTAGCTCTAATTCTGCCACCAAAGATAAATACTGTTAAAATTTGGTGCATGATCTGCCAGAATTTTCCATAGTTATTCTGTACAAAAATACCACAGTTTACTGCCTTGCAATCTGTCTTATTTTTTTCTTAGCAATATAAGTACATCATTTTCCCATGCCAATAAAGATTTGCCTCTAATGCTATTTTTAATTTCAGCTTGGTATTTTATTGATGGCTATAATCCATTATTATTAATCATTAAAGTTGTTTACAAAAATTATAATGGCATTTTAATGCATATATCTTTGTTATATTATCTATTTAGATATTATTTGTGTGATGGAGTATTTAAATACCCATGTAAGTATAGAGTTTAAACATACATTTTATTTTAGGTCATTAATATGAAATGTCTGATTTTGAATCAAAAGTTTAGGTTATTATATCTCAAACTAGAAGCAGTACAATTAATCAATATATGAGCCTAAACTATCCACACAATTTTGCCATCTTGACGGTAGCTTGTTTATGCCAGCAGCAAAGAAGCCTGGAGAACAAGTGATGATGAAATCACAAAAGGCGTTTTCCACAGCTTGTTGAGAATTGACTAGTTTTCCTTGCAAGAAGTGGTCCAAAGCCTGGAAGAAATGGTAGCCAGTTGGTACAAGATCTGGTGAATACAGTGGATGACAGAAAGTTTCCAAGACCAGCCCCTATAATTTGAGCAGCATTGTTTGTGCAATGAGTGGTTGAGCATTGTCTTGTAAGACGAATGGCCTGTCTTTATTGACCAATCTTGGCTGCTTAAGTGCAAGCATCCTCATCATTTTGACGACTTGGTTGCAGTAGACATTGCTGTATTTGATTGACCAGGTTTCATGAAACTGTAGTGGATAATAGCAACTCTGGACCACCAAACAGACATCATTAGCTTTTTTTGATGAATATTCAGGTTTGGACTGTGTTTCTTCACTTCGTCTTTGTCCAGCCATTGTGCTGAACACTTGTGATTGTCCAAAAGAATCCATTTTTCATTATATGTAATCATATGGTATAGAAATGGTTGTTTTTTATGTTATGACAGCAAAGAAAGGCAAGTTTTGACATGATTTCTCTTCTGATGTTCATTTAATTTGTGCAGAACCCACCTATCCAGTTTCTTTACCTTCCTGATTTGTTTCAAATGGTCCAATATTATTGGAATAGTAATTTCAGACCCTGTTGCTAATTCATGCATAGGTTGAGATGGATTCACTACCACTAGAGCTTTCAGCTTATGATTATTCACCTTGGTCTTAGGTCGCCCACGTAGCTCATTTTCGAGATTAAAATCACCATAATGAAACTTCTCAAACCATCGTCATATCATTCATTTGTTAGCACGTCCTTCCCAAACACTTTGTTGATATTTCAAGCTGTCTGTGAAGCATTAGTTCCACAACAGAACTCATATTAGAAAATAACACTAATTTTTGACGTACCCATGGTTTCACAAAAGTTGCTGTAAAAAAAATTTGGAAGATAATCACAAGCCAAACCAGGTGTTTGAAAGAATGAGGATGCACCATAAAAATAAAACAAGAAGTGTCAAAATGAAATGTCAAAGATATCAACTGTCAAACTTAGTACTTACGGAAATCAGACATTTCATACTTAATAACCCTATTTATGTGGATGTCTCTTTTGGAACACTGGGAAATAATAAAGGGCCACAATGATTCACATATTTCAACTATGTAGCTAAGATGAAAATAATACGTATTTGTAGAATTCTGGTTCCTATTTTTCAAATGATTCTTTTATGTGGGTTTAGTAATTCATTTTACTTTATGTTTCTCAATGTTTTACTGGTAATATGTGACTAATAATACTTCCTCCCTCCTCTGCAATGAAGAGAGGAGCGTATCTAAGCACAAGAAGAATGATGCCACATAGACTTTTATATGTAGCTTATTATTTTCTAATTTTTCTCATTGTTCTTCCTTATTGTGATTTTGTTTAGTGTTATTAGTCCTCCTACTCATCCATGTTATCATAAATGAATGATGACTCTTAGGTACAATTTCCTTTTTGTGTGTGTGTTGTGTGGGTTTCTTTCTTTTTTTATAAGGCAATATTTTGTGCTACACAGGAACACATAATAAATATATTTCTAAATTACTTTTCAAAATGAGCTATTGTTTCAAAGGAAACCTTAAAATATGGGAGTCTCTGAAGTGGAGGAAAAGATGAAACGGATGGATTAAATGAGATGTGGCCACCACAGGGGACATTCTGCTTCACAGAAGTCCCAGAAATCTCAATGAAATTACTACATAATTTACGCATGTTCATAAATAATCCATCTCAATCTTTTTCTTTAAGAAGCCAGTTTTCAAGTGCATAAACTAAGCAATCCTCGTGACCTACCCCCAGCATGAGTTGGTTGAAATTTATTTCAAGTTTAAAAAATGACTTCATGGCTTGTGGTTAATGGAATATTTGCCAGTTTCTTTATCGAGGCCAAAGGGACATTATAAAATGCATACCCTTTGATCATTTATTAATGCACCATGCTCTGAGCCTGTTAAAATAATTTTAGCATTCAGAAATTGGCCTAGGAGAATGGAAGAAGCTTGAGAGGATGGCGGAACTGTATTTTCAAAAGTGCTTTTACCATCTTGGCTGATCTGTGCTACATAATCCTTACCCTTGCTATAATTAGACACAGGTATCACTGTTACAACTCCATTTTTATTAGTGAATAAAAAGTAGCAGAGGAGAAAAAAGGGTAGTGTTTGATTCCTTGAATGATTCAAAGTCTGCATAAGAAGAGCGAACAGTAAGTTCTGATCCAAAATTCTAGCCACCCCACCGCCCTGCATTCCAAGGCTCATAAGTAACTTAAAGTATTAGAGAACACAGATTTCCTTTCAGTGATGGATGGGGGTCTTGCCTTGGCCACGACAGGAGCCTCACATGTGCCTAAAAACTGGGGATTAGCCCTGTGGTGACCAGACATGATCATCCCTATCTTCCTGGTGAGTTATTCCAGGGGTGAAGAGATCATCCATCATCAGTGAAAACACAATTCACTTCAGTCTCCTAATACACTAGACTGGTCTCCCAAATGTGCACATCTGGAAATCTTATCTAGGCCTGCATAATGACCAGTGTTTAAACATAATCTGTGTGTAAGTGAATTCAGCTGAGAACGGGTTTGCCTTTCAGCTTTTCCTGTCTGAAGCCTTGGCACTATTGAGCTCTCTTCTGTTAAGTTTTATTGTTTGGAGCCAGAAAAAAAGGCTCTAAACTGATGATTTTACAAAGAATACGGCCATGCTTCTTGCTATAAAATTGTATTGACTGTATAGCACCACTGTACATCTTTGCAGCTATTGGTGCTGGGAGTCAGCTCTTGTGGTCTTTTGGACAAAGCTGTCTTCTGATTTTGGGGATGAGTGTCCATGAGGAGGAGTGGGTATACAAGAGAGCACTGAATTGTGTTCTTTGTGTATTATGGGCAAAGATTATTGCAACTGTCTTCTTGTGTAGATTATCTCAACTAATCCCTACAAGAGTTTTTAGAGGGACATTATTGCCAAGATTTATAGAGGAGAAACCTGATATTCAAAGAATGAATTAACATGGCTAGAAAGTGGCATAGCAGAGACTAAATTTCATCTGTGTTAACTTCATGAGTTTTCCTTATAATTTCTTTCACAAACATTGTCTGTCTGTGGACGTCAAGATTCCATCCCTGGGCATCTGTGGACTTTTCCCTCTGTTAAACTGCTAGAGAAAATGATTTGAAAGCTATTTCTGCTGATGGAGAGAACTGATGTCTATGAAAGGATCACATGGAGTCCATAGCGCCAGCTGTTTACTAGTGTTTATGATGTTGTTGAAGATGCAAACTGAAGCAATTGCACATTTCTGTGCCCTCTCTTGGTTTCCAGGGGACTTCAGTGCAGTTGATTATTGGTGGGCTTGTCAGTGTTTGGAGCCATACAGTGGGGGTTTCATGACAAGCCTCTTTCTAACCAGAACTGTTTATAATTTCACCTATGGTTTTGCAGAAGTCCTGAGTCTTTATTGGAACCTCAGAGTTCTTCAATAATAACAGGTGAAAATGGAAAGAAATACCACTTCTAGGGAGAATCCTGATTCTTTCTTTCTTTCTTTCTTTCTTTCTTTCTTTCTTTCTTTCTTTCTTTCTTTCTTTCTTTCTTTCTTTCTTTCTTTCTTTCTTTCTTTCTTTCTTTCTGAAAACAGAATATCTTAGTTTTATCAGGGTGCTTTTCACTATACTTCACAAGTTAAGAGCTCGGGCTCTTCAGTCAGGTAGATCTGAGTTTAAATGTGGCTCTGCCACTTCTAATCTATCTGGCCATGGCAAGTTGTTTAATTTAATCTCCCTGAACTTTTCTTTGAAACAGAGGCTCATTTTTTTGCCCTGGCTAGAGTGCAGTGGTGTCATCATAGCTCATCACAATCTCCAACTCCTGGGCTCAAGCGATTTTCCTGCCTCAGCCTCCCAAGTAGCTGGGACTATAGGAGCATGACACCACACTTGGCTTCTCTCTCTCTCCATATATATATATATATATATATATATATGGAGAGAGAGAGAGAGAGAGAGAGAGAGAGAGAGAGAGAGAGAGAGAGAGACTTTATATAGAGAGAGACTCTCTCTCTAATATATATATTAGAAATGGGATCTTGCTATGTTGCCTAGGCTGATCTTGAACTGCTGGTCCTCAAGTGATTCTCCCATCTTCACTTCCCAAAGTGCTAGGATTATAGGCATGAGCCACCATGCCTGGAACTAAAGTTATTTCTTTATTTGTAAAATGGTGACATAATTCATCATTCCTTACCTTACAGGGTTGTTTGGAAGCTCAAATAAAATAGTGATGGTAAATCACTTAATACAGTGCCAGGCAATATTGATACTGATTGTTATGTTTATTTTTAAGCAGAATATGATGTCCACATTTCTTGCAACTATATAAAAATACGAATGACTACAAATAGAGGCAGAATAACTTAGCTTTTACACCTTGGCCTTTAGAGTCTGACAGGACTGTGTTCAAATCTTGGTCCAACAACTTATCTCTGTGTTATTTTGGAATTTTTTTCTTGACCATTCTTGACCATTTTCCCATATATAAAATAAAGTTAATTATAGTTCATGTATGATCAGGGTGCTCTAAGGATTAAATAAGATTTATCCTATAAAGTTCTGAGCAAGTGCTCGATGCATATCAAGAAATCAATGAATGTTAAATAATGCAAGGCAGTAATAAACATAGTTGTGTCAGTCTGATGAAATACTCAGCATTTTAATTCAAATAAAATTTCTCTAAGGCTATTTTTACATTGTTATCTCAGTATTAAAGTGGGAATCTCTCCCCAGAATCAATGTAATCCAAGTCTGCCCTTACTGTTAGGATTCAAAATGATATTTATGATTTCAATATTTATGTTCCCTGGCTCTTGGGATCATGTTTAGTTGTCATGACCTGAAAATATCCAAGAAAGCCCATCTTGTGACAACCAGAATGAAGAGGACAAATCAAAGGAAGCAGAAAGAGGAAATGAATAGTTCTTTGCTGCATATGGAAACAGGATTGTTATTTGGGGATATACTTTTCCAGATGAGGAAGGTGAATTATAATGAGAACCTCATTCAGCTCCCAGTGGGAAGAGGGATGACAGGGCCATCCTTGTGAGTGGAAAAGCAAAGGAAGCAGGGTGATGATCCCAGTAATGTCATCACTATCAATTAGGCCCACCACAGTCCCCAGAGAGTCATGCGCTTCTTCTAGTCTCCAGGCCTGTCACATGGAATCCACGTGTCAGAGCCAGGAGTGACCTAACGAACACCTTGTCAAGCTTCCTCATTTGCAGAATGGTAAAGTGAATTGCTGTTTCTGCAGCCAATAAGTGGAGTAACCGCTGCTTAAACTTTCTCTCAAGCTGCTAGTCTATTTCCATTCCGCAGGGGCCTCTCTCTTTCTCCAGACAGATTTGAAGAAATGACCTTACATAGGGAGGCACAATCAATAAGGAAACTAAGATAGTGTGGGACCCTGGGAAAGTTCCTTAACTTCTCTGGATTTCAGTGGCCTCAACTGCACTGAGTTGAAATGATTCAATTAGATAATGTCTCCATAGCATCAGCTATATAACAATAAAAACTAACAAACATTGAGCACTTATGATTGGCCAGGTGTTACCCTACTGTCTTATATAAACACCTCATTTAATCTTCACAACAACATTATAAAGTAGATGCTATCATCCTCCCCATAGTACAGACAGGGTGACTGAGGCCTAAAGAGATAAAATGAATTGCCCAGAGTCATACAATTAGGAGGTGGTGAAGTGTGATTTTATAGATATCCCAAAGCCACATTCCCAATTACCATAAAATTCTGCCTCCTTGGTGGGTGTTCCTTACGTGAAAGCTACTATTATTAAGACCTACTTCACATTAGGGCCCGCTGACAACCTAAAGGAAAATGGCATTTGCTTTATGGCAGGGGCTTTGTCAGTATGTCAAGGCAAGATGCGTGACATCTCCAATAGCTAATCAGAAAAGTCCCCGTGTTGTTGTGTGAATCATTAATTTAGTTCTTAATTTAGTTCTGAATGTCTTTAGTTCTTTAGACAATTACAAAAATGGCTCTTGGTGAATGGGGACGAGAAGGCCCTCAAATTGAGGAACACATCAGCAAGTGATGCTTCCTTCCTTTGGAAGGGAGAAAAAGGAAAGATACTAACGTTTGTGAAGTACCTGCTAGGGGCCAAGCACCTTGCCATTTGACTTGCATAGTTCTCTTAATTCAATCTCACCATAACCCACAATGGTGCTTGCACTTGTTCCTGTTTCCTGAATGAGTTCACATAAACCCAGAGAAGTGAAGTAACCTGTCCGTGCTCACAAGACAAAGCAAATATCAGAGGTAAAATTTGAACCCAAGTCTGTTGGTCATCAAAGTCCAAGCTCTTTCCATATCACACTACCTTCCAGACATGTTTATTTTTATCTTTTTACCTCCCTTGACCACAGTGAGACTAACACCCCCACCACCACCGCCTATGATGCCCATACACACCTTTCCCCGCACATGCACATTTTGTCTCTCACATCCTCCTTACTTCTCTACCCACCTCCTTCACCAGGGATGGGTCCTTTGATGAATCCTCTTCTTCCTCACCCTGATAATTAGACTGATTGCTAGCCATTGATTAGGCTGGAGAGACAGTGTGCTGATGAGGGTTGTGAATCACAGCACTAATGTACCACATCATTTATTCGTCTGCACTGATCTGTAGACCAGATATGCATCGAGAGAAAGCGGTGCCTCCTTGTAGTAAAGCCCAGATGCACTTGCAGAGCACACTCGGGCCCACGGAGCGTATAAATTATGAGGCAAGCAGCAAGGCTGCCCTTTGAACAGGTGCTGTAGCTGGACCATGGGGAAATTACACGAAGATACTGAATTCACCCAGAAGACAGTGGGTTGTCCCCAAGGAGGAGAGTAGGAGCTTTGGCGTCAGAGTCCAGGGCTCACTCCCAGGCCCACTGTCTGGGCTCAGATCATCACACTGAGAAAGAAAGATCTGACTTGTAATTTGCATAGAGGTAAGTGTTTTTCGGTTTTTTTTTGTGGGAGGTTGTCTTTCACTTATTCATTTAATGATTCATTCATTCCTTCAGCAAGTATTGAGACACTGTGTGAAGACACTGCCAGGTGCTGAGCTTACCCTAGTAAACCAGACAAGGAACCAGTGCTTGTGTACAGAGCTAACAGTGGAGATGCAGCATTTCCCCAATATTTTAGCATAACTGTGATTGCTATAGCTCCACCCCTTTGTATAATCAGAACTACTCCAGTGCGTTACAACCCTCTGGGCAGTGAGGGATGACAGATTAGCAAATCTGGTCCATCCATCATCAGCCAATCTCTGACATACACCTGATAGTGCCGGGATCTCATATTGTTTTGAGCCACGTGGGCCACTTGGGTCTCTTTTCTATGTAGTCAGTTTGATCAACCTACTGTGTATATTTTCTGAAGCCAGAGTCAGAGCTCCCCTTCCTAGAAGCCCAGTCACTGTTCAGGCGTGACTTGATATCCATACCTCTAAAAGAGGCCATGTCGTGCAGCAGAAGCTACCAAGCAAGCTCTGAAATCAGGTCTTTCTGGGGTGCATCTGGACCTGCCATATACTAGCAGGTGATGGGGGACAATTCTTAGGCACAGAGCCTCAATTGTGGCCCCTATAGAAGGGGATGTCCATGTTTTGTCCTTGAGGTCTGCTGGGAGGATTGAATGAGATAATGCATATGAACCTCTGGGCATTCAATAGATGTTAGTTTTCCATACCTCGAATAATTGCTCAGTCTCACATCAGTTCTAGGAAAATAGACAGTAAGTGGTTACACCTGTCCCAATGTATTGTACAGGGCTAACGTGGCCACCACTGGGAATTCTAGAGGGCTGGGGTCACAGCTGCTTTGTTCTTAAATCTCTCAAGCCTAGCTCAGTTCTGGCCTGCCATGTTGTAGACACTTAATAAATGTTTGTTAAATTAAAAAATATCTCACTAGCAGACCACTACTGCTATATGTCAAGCACCTCAATGACTTTATAATGACATTTGAATCTCTTTACTGTCAGGTTAGATCCTAACCCCTGTGTCTCCTTTATTTCCAGAACTGTTATCTCTTAAAGAATAATAATTTAGAAAGACTTTGTATTAAGAATGCCATTTAATACTGCTTGGCTGTCTTGGGTTATAGCCATTTGACTATATAGCTAAAAGTGATACTATGTCATCTTGCAGCTTGCTGGGAAAAGCCAGAAGGCTAATACTTGATTATAAAATCAAGTTTGTCACAATTGCAACAGAGCTTGTGTCAGCAGAGTTTCTTTAATGAGAAGGTAATCTTAACTAGAATATCTGCATTATTTTGTTTACTCAAGGTCTAAGTGTGTGACTGTTTCTTCATGCTTCATTCAGTCACATTAAACCCTTACTGTAAACACCTTATTCGAACAAAGCACTTTTTATTTAGTAAATTCTAAGTGCCAGAAAATAAGGATTTCTCCATTACTTCTACTTTAGGAATGAAAAAATCTGGAACTGAGATTAAAATGAATTTAGGTCAAAGAAAAGCCTTGGTAAGCTAAACCAACACCGTATGGGACTGTCTAGGGAAATGACCAGTGTAAATTAGTAAAAAGTCTCAGTACATATTATAAAAAAGATAATATTATTTGCAATTATATAAAATTACTCAGACAAAAGCAATTCCTTGATATGGTCTAGATTAGAAATTATATGGTAATCAGAAAAAGGTACTTAAAAGTAATTTGTTGATATGCAACATAGATCATACAACAGAACAGTAACTAATGTCATAAAATGTGTATATAAACTAAGCTGCTGAGATTCCCCCCCATATAGAAGTTAGGGATAAGGCAGAAATAACCTATTTATGATTACACCAAATATTGAAATAACAATGAGAGAGTATTATGATAGTCTTAGTCCAGACACATGATTTCACCTTTGTCCAGCCTTGCTTCTTTGGTATGAAGTTCCTGAGGTGGTCCATGTACAAGAAAGTCAAATCAGGTCACAGTAACTCTTTACTACTTGGGACTTTGGTCCAGTAAATTAAGCTGGACAACAGGAATGGCTGCTTTGTTCCTGGGCTATATAGGATTTAATAGCCCAGAAGGAAAACAATGCAAGACAAGTTTTTCCTACTTTCCCCAAGCCCAAACCAGAGCTTACTATCTTTCTTGCTAGCTGGAGGAAAGACCACTCAAAGCAAATTAGCCAGATACAAGAACTGGTGCTAGAGACAGATTAAGAGACAAGGCTTTCCCAGTGCCTAGAGCTGAACTGGCCTAGCCTTTCTTCCTCCTCTTGCCATGGCATCCAGAAGAATGGGGGTAGGGGTGGTGGTAGGGGACACACATGCATGCACACACACACACACACACACATGCACACACACAGAAACAGAGACATAAAGAGAGAAAGACAGAGTGAGTAAGAACAACAGCAAATGAACCCTGGGTATTCTTTCTACACAGACACAATGGAAAAAATAAAGAAGAGAATGAGGTCAAACTAGGCATAATGATCTTTAAATTCTACTAAGTGACCCCTTTCAGTGGCTTAGTGCCAAAAAAGATGTTGTGTAATGTGTTCTAACTTCAGTGTGTCTTCTTCCTCTTGGGATGCAGTGAAGGGACCTGCCTTGAAGGTCAACACCAGAACCCTTTACATGCATTATCTTACCAGGCTTGTAGTGGGTGCTATTATTAGACCCATTTTATAGATGAGTAAACTGAATTTCAAATAGCTTAGGAAATTTTCCCATTTGATAAAGTTATGAATCTCCAGAGGTTCTAATGCAAGTCTGCCTGATTGAAACTTTCAAAACCAGGCCGACAAGAATTCCGTCACCGCCAGTTACTCTTTGTGTGGCCTCCAGCAAACCAGACGCTGAATAAATACTGTTGACTGCATAAATTCCCAGATGAAGCTATCTAGTTTTTCAGCCTACTTTTTAAGGTTGCTATAAAGATTAGATTAAAAAGTTAAATGGTGAGCTATAGAAAAAAAATATAAAAAATACTTTTAAAGGGCTGAAGTAAATTCTTACTGAATTATTAAAAGGAACTAGGGCTTTTTTGTTTTCAAATCTATAACCTTTGAGGTAGATGTCCGAAGGAACAAGTATTATTTTACTATTGTTAGGAACCATCATTAGGAGTGAGACTGAGCATTCCTCTTAGAGGTCACCACCGTGGTATTTTCTTATTTATTGTTTTAGAGACAGGGTCTCACTGTGTCACCTGGGCTAGAGTGCAGTGGGATCATCATAGTTCACTGCAACCTCAAACTCCTAGACTCAAGTGATCTTCCTGGCTCAGCCTCCTGAATAGCTGCGACTACAGGTGTGCACCATCAGGCTTGGCTAAGTTTTAAAAATTTTTTGTAGAGATGGGGTTCTCACTATGTTGCCCAGTCTGGTGTCGAACTCCTGGCCTTAAATCACCTTCCAGCCTCAGCCTCCCAAAGTGCTAGGATTCCAGGTGTGAGCCACCACCCCTGGCCTAAATGGGTGCTTTTAAAGTGCTTACAAGCCCTTAGTTTTCTAAAGAAATACAAAAATACTTCCTTGTTATCTTGTGCACATAGTTATTCTACTTGCCTGATACAAATATGCCAATTAAAGACAAATAATCATGTATTCAAAATAAGTAAAGAAGTAGTTAATATTTGTTTCCTCAAATACAAACGGCCCAACAGTTACCTGCAAACAAGAAAATGTGAATTCCAGATGAAGCACCACACACCCTCTGAGTCTTCAGGAGCTCAGGTTGATTTAAAAGCAAACCTTCAGTGTGAAACCTCAATGCAGTACTCAGGCAAGTGGTCAGTAAGTGTCTGCTTGCTCTGAATCCTTTCAGTAAGACTTGCTTCATTTTTGTAATTGCTGGATTCTCTGCAGTGTTTAAATTATGACTGAATTTGTAGAGATTCAGGTGGACCACTCAAAAATATTCATGGCTTCATCAAGGCTTACCTAAATAATTCAACCCAGGAGTCTAAACATCTATATTTTAAGCTTTATATCACCCCTCCCACTTTTATGGGACAATACTCTACTTTTTCTTCCATCTACCACATGAACCCAACAAATTAACATCCCGTTTTCCATGCCTCACTCTCTCTAAGCAAACTAAGAAGGTATCTTGGTCCTAAGAAGAATTTGATTTTAAGCAAAGTATTCTCTTTTCATTTACAACACTTCTTTTGTCTCTTAAAAAGACCTATTTTATCTTCACTTTTTTCTTATCTTCTGCTCCATTTTCACAGCTGAACTCTGAGCAAACAGAAAAACTAACACATTTTATTTGGATCCAACTGGTAACAACTCCAACAGAATTCAACCTAAGGTGCTAATCTGCTCTTCTCTCCTTTTTCTTAATCAGCATCATCATTCATCTATGTCACCCAAGGTGGGAGCACCACCTCTGAGAGCACATTTAGTTTGTAGGCTTGATAAGAGAACTTTATAACTTGCAGTCCTGATTCCCGTATTTTATTCATGATTTTGATACTCCCAGTCATTATTGCAGTAACCTTCCATTCAAGGCAGCAGGTTAATGCGTATGATAAATTTGTCTGCTAATGGCTCAAACAATTGACTGTCATGGCTGGAGGCAGCTCTGGCAGAAAATATTAGGCTATTCTTGGTTGGAGATGCAATTGTATGAACTGTATGTATGTACAGACTAATTCAAAGGGACTTAAACTATTTGAGAAAGGTGCTCAACCAACTTACATTTCTAAAATGTGAATTATAAGGATCAGAATTAAGCTCACTTTAAACATTAGAGTTCATAACCTTACTTTTTGTAGCATTTTAGATGAATGAATATGATTTCATTTTATTGAGATAACTGGAGCATTCACACATATAAAACACTGAAGTGCAATCACTGGACTGGAAGACCTATATTAGACTCAGATATGGCAGTAATTATCTGTGTGACCTTAATTAATTTAATTAGCTTCTTTGGGTCTTAGTTTCTAGATGATGGTTCGCATTTTTTGATAGTAGACGCTCAACAGTACCTGTTGAGTGAAAGTGTTTTTAGAATTAAAATCCCCTTTGCTGCCAAAATTCCACCTGGCAATGATCTAAACTTGTAGAATCTATCATATCTATTCTCTCTCTTCCTGTTGTCATTCTCTTAGTTCAGACAACCATCATTTCTCTCCAAGATTATGTCAACTGTTTTCTGTTTTCCTGCTTTGCTCTTTCTCTTTTGTTAGCATTTTCATAATGCAATGAAAGGGATCTTTCTGAAACACATTTGGTTGTTCATGTCTAACGTTTCTTTATTGCTCTTGCTATAAAATGCAGGTTCTTTGGAATGGCTGAGAACTGGCTCCAGTTTACTTCTTCAGCTTCATTTCCTTGCTCCTCCTTTCCTCTTTGGACACTTTGAACTTCTAGGGTATTTTTCAGTGTTATTTCACCTCTGGGTCTTTGTAGAAAAGATTCCTTTTACTTAAAACACTAGTCTTCCCTTCCTGACAAGCTGGCTCTTCCTACTCATTTTTCAGATTGCATCTTGCAAGTTACTTTCTCCAATAGGCCTTTGCGGCATGAATTTGGTGCTAGTCTCCCTTCTTGGGGTTCATATGACACTGTGTTCTTATCCTTCTCAGCAGGTTTTATACTGCGGTGGAGTGTAATGATCTATTTTTTTGTCTGTAACTGTCCCTAGTCTGTGAATTGTACTGACGGACTGATACTACATCTTCCTTGAGCACTGTTGAACCACCCATCCCTAGCAAAGTGCCTGGAACACTATATATATTTAATAAATGCTTGTCAAATGGATTAATTAATGCGATAAATATGAGAATATTATTAGGTTCTTTCATTATTTTTCTATAGAACATGGAGGTGTGTTCGTTACTATGCACTGTTTTCAATTTTGAACTTCTGTCTGGTAAAAATGTGTCTTATATATACAGAAAAAGTAGTGATATTTCTTTACTTTATTTTTATTTATTTATTTATTTTAAGTATTTTATTACTTAAAAGAGAGAAAAAGAGAAATGTATAAGTATTAAGATATGGTAGCAAGTGAATGATTTCTTTCTTACTAATTATCATGCAGGCACACTAAGCTAAAAATGGTATGTCCTTGATTATTCTCACATACCTTAAAATATATTAATAGAATCTCTGGATTGCCAAGTGAATAATATTATGCTCTTCTGGTGAAAACATTCACTTTCTAATAATGAACTAACTGTGAGACATTAGCATCTGCGGAGAAAGATATTTGAAAAAATAACTCAGACATTAAACCAAAACTTAATTTTCTTTTGTTTAGTATGTTCAGAGAAGAAACTAAAAGACAATTGTTTCAGATGGCATATAGAGATTGCTTGATATGTTCATCCTATGGTACAGATATCCATGTCAGGATGGGCATAGAGTGATTCTTAAATTATACAAACTGTGTTTTTCTTCCCATAGATATTTCTGGAAAGGCTGGTTCTCTGGATTAATATTTTGAAGGTAGAGCCAAAAGAATTGGCTAAAGAATTGAATGTGGGAGTTAGAGAAAGAAATCAGTTGCGGATGCCTGTAAGTTCTGGCCTCCGCAACTGGACAGATGGCATTGCTATCAATAGAGAGAGAGAAGACTGAAGATAAAATAGGTTTGGGGGAGAAGACCAGAAGAAATTCAGCTACAGACATGTTAAGTTTGACATTCTTATTAGACACAGCATGTGGAGGTGTTCAGTGGGTCGGGGATAGCTGAGTCTGGACATTGGGGAAAGAAGTCTGTGCTTGAGACTCAAGGGCATGCAGATGGCGCTTAAAACTCTGAGACTAGGTAAGGTCACCAACTGAGTGAACACAGATACAGAAGGAAAGAGGAGCTAGGATTGAGCCCCAGAGCAGTCCAATGCTAAAGGCTGGAGAAGAGGAGACAGCAAAGGAGAATGAAGACCAGTGAGGGAGAAGGAACAGCGGGAGGCACTGGTGTCCAGGGAGTCAGGTGAAGACAGTAGACCAGCTATGCAGAATGCTGTTGTAGTCCCTAAGGTGAGCACTGAGAATTGGCCATTAGGGTTAGCAATGTGGAGGTCATTGGTGATGTTGAGAAGAATGGGAGAGGACAGAGCAAGTTCCTTAGTGGAGTGGGCTTTAGAGAGATCAGAAGGAAAGAAATTATAGACTGTGAGTATAGACAACTCTATATAATCCATATATCATATTGTAGGGGTGAGGGGAAACTTACTCTTTCCCCCCAAAGAAGCTTGCTGAAAGATCAACTCACAATTAAGGCAGATTAATAAAAGAAATGTTTATTTACCATGTACATGGGGAGAATGACAGAATGATTACCCAATATCCCAGTGAAGTTTAGATGTTTTTATACCTGTCTTTTTGGAGGGCAGGGAAAATGAGGAGTACAGGTAATTCTGTTTAGGCGTGACAGACAAATGGTTCTAGAGAGGAGAAATGGATGGGGGAGACATATTGACTTGTAAATTAAATTAACCTGAGGGACAGGTATTATGTTTAAAATATTAGGGACCAGGCTAGATCGCATTCTTGATCTTCTTTCCTGCAATATATCGAGAGAACAGGGAGAAGATGGGAGGTCAATCGCCCCCTTTCATCTTTTGATTAGTCAGTTTGGGTTCCTGCAAGTGGAGGGAAAGCCTGTTTGAAAGGCCTGTTAATCTGTAAAAGCCTTTAATTCAAAATATTCTTTATACCAAAGAGTCTCATTTTGGGGTGAAATTTCCTGGGCTCCTTTAATATATTTAAGAGAATTTTTTGGCCCAGTTCTAAATGATCTTTTTCTGAGTTTTCACATATTACAAATTCCTTGGAACCAGAGTCACTTTTCCTTCAATTAAAAAAAATTCTAGTAACGAAGAAACAATGTGCATGAGCAGCAGTGAGGAAGCATATGGACCTTAATGATTGTTAAGAACACCGCAACCCACCTACAAGCTTGCTCGTTACAAGGATCTTATTTTAAACGGATTTTGCTATGCACATATCAGCAGAAAAAAAATTATACCAAGTATTGTAATGGAGATTATAGATCTCTCACTTTCACTGAAATATGTAACTGCTTTTTTTTTTTTCTGAGTCAGTTCAACTCTTTTAATGCTTTATACATTAAAGAAAGGTACCCTTTTGTTTATTGGGCCTAAAGAGGACAATATGGACCGTGACAGAATGGAAAAATGCTGTGAGTTTTCATTAGCTGTTGTAGCAGTTCTGACACAGCAAACATTTCTGTTAGTCAATGCTGTGTGCCCTGACCACAAAGTTAAAAGATTCTATTTGACCCAGGAAGGACTGAGACTTCATCCTTAGGATATCGGTGTAGGCACCAGTCCCTACCTATGATGGCTTTAATTAGCTGCCCAAAGCGAATGGTCTGGAATTAGTCTGCACTTCTCATTGCCATTGCTCAGGGCCGTTGGCAATAACTAAACCCACGAGTGCCTCTGTGAGTGAGCGTTACTGTGGTCTCCCGACCGTGTGCGTCCAGTCTCTTTATTGGGCTGTCCTGTTACTCTCACTCCATGCTGGAGTGGGAGCTTGATTTGCTTGCTCTCAAGAAAAGGATCTCTATAAGAAAATAAAAATATTAAGTCCTTCTCATTCCTCTGGGTCACTCCTACTCTAATTAAATGCCAGAGAAGTTAAAGATACTGCTATTGAAGACTTTATTACATGAATTGATTCATCTTTGTTTGAAGGTCTCTTTTGTCCCGAAATTCATAATCAAAAGAGCACAAGAAGATTCTATACAGAAAGTATCCAGTCATATATTATGAAAAAAATATCACTAACAGTATAACAATGGCTGGATACTTTCTGGACAACACACACACAAATAGTGTCGTCCGGAAAGTATCCAGCCATTGTTACACTATATATATTGTGTGTGTGTGTGTGTGTGTATATATATTATATATATAAAGTGTATATATGTAATACATATTATATATACAGTATATATAGTGTATATATATTTAGTGTATATATAGTGTATATAATATATACGTTATATATCGTATATATTATATAATATATATTATATACATTATACACTATATATACACTAAAAATATGTACTCGTACAAATATATATATTTGCATATAGTATATAATATAATACATACTATATATTATACACTATATGTAAATATATATATACTTGTGTGTGTGTGTCAGAATACAGGATGCTAAGGACTATGATAGAGTTTGTGGGTGAAAACTCTACGGTAGGGTAGAGGAGGTGCCAATCTGCTGTTAGACATCTGAACTAGATATTGAAGCAAGACTAGGAGTTTAGCAGATATACAAGAGGCACAGGGCACATCCGGCAATAGGACCAGCATCATGAACAAAGTCTTGGAGATGGAGATGCATCCAGGTGCTTGAGCAATGTAAAATATTCGGTGTGGCTGGAGTATTGGGGGTGTAGGAGGAATGTGTGCAGCAGAGAGGATCATGGTCTTATTGCTAAATTAGTACTAAGCAAGACTCATCAGGTTGACACTTGGGTTGTCTCATCATAAAATTTTATCTTTTCTCCTCAATTAACTGTTTGTCATTTGCTTAGCAAGAGACCATTTTGAGGATCAATCAGTAAAGAAGGTAGAATTCATAAATATTATGGGTCAGGCAAGCTGAGAGGACACCATGCCTGAGACTTGAGAGGTGAGACCCTACTTGGCATATTTTGTAAAGATGGCAGACTCTTGGTGACAATGACAGCTGGCATCTGCTACTCTACTTTGCCGTTAGACTTACACCTTCCCAGATTGTTCCATGCCTCTGTAGCCACTACTACCTGTATAATTTAGATAGGAAGAGGGCTGTATGAAACCCTTAGTTTAGTCACAATGGAAAAAACTCCAGATCCAGTGATGTGTCTCTGTGCTACCAGCCCTTCCCATGAATCATCTAGCTTTTGCTCTGCTAGGAGGTTCCCTCATGGCAGAACCCACTGTTTCTCTGACCTGGCTCTGTCCCTCATGCTCACACAGAACATCTCCTTTCTTCACCTTTTTAGTCAGAGAGCAGGTGAGAATATATTAGATAATCCTAAAGCTGTGAACTTTTTGATTCAACTTCCTATCTCCTAGGACAGAATTATAAAAACTTGTGCCCCATCTTCCAGTTTAACCTCTTGTCTCTTACTCCACCTTCTAATCTTCTTTTACTAAAACTTATATTTTAAAGTTATTATTAAACGATATTCTACATGGAGCTCACAAAAACTAGTAAAAATTATCTATCTTCCCAGAGAAAAATCTTGTTTTAAAAATATTTGTTATCTTTCCGGGAAATGAGTCAGTCAATGTGACTGACTTGGAATGTAACTTTTTATCTCTGGTTTAAAATTCATAATATAATTAGGTCATGGTTTCCTATGTTGATATTTGCTCCACGGTAATTCTGATAGCTGATAGTTTAATTGAATTTTCATGTGTCTGAAACAGATGCTATATGCTAACTCCCCCATCATTGTGGGAATGTTAGTCATGCAAATTTAGAGGACAGCGTTCACTCATTGTTCATTCCTGCATTTCAGGGCTATAGCTGATTTAACAATTGACTCATTTCACCACAAACATTGACGTTAATCATAGGAGTTGTGTGTTTAATTATAAGTGGCCACCAAAAGAGACATTTTAAAAAAGATTTGGGCCAACAGTATGATGCAAACTGCTTTTTAAAATTGTTTTCCATAAGCAAAAGATAGAGAATAAAAGTGACTATGTGTTTCATTATTCTATGCTCTTTTAAAAAATTTTCAGGATGCCAAAAACTCATTTTGCTCTTTCTCTTGATTAATGTCACAGCATACGGTGTGTATTTTTGGTTTAGTGACTGAAATTTTGGGGGAAACAGATGCACTCATCATGAGGACCTAAAATAACATTACCATAAATTCCATTATAACATACAAAACACCTAGAATTTACAGTAATTACATACAAACTTATAAATAATGGAAAAGACTTAATCACGTTGACCTTGCTCAATCATAAATAACAAGGCTGTTTTAAACTCGTTCTAATTGCTTCCTCATTATACAGAAACTTTTCTAATCCTTTCCAGTCATGGGAACCTGGGTAACGAGCTATGGTGCTCCTTTGGATGATTGGGCTTCTTTTCGAGAAATTATTCTTCAGTTCGACTTTTCTCCTGTGCTCCCTTCTGTTCTTTGCCCATTTATCTCCCACTGCAATCTATACCTTATTGATGCAAGTGATTCTTCGCAGGAGCTCTGCTGGTCTTATGAGCACCTGCCAAGGCAGGCATTTAGTCAACACTCTCCTCTGTTAAACAATGGCACGCACACAAGTGCATAATTTCAGTAATGAAATTGCTCCTACTGCGTAATTATGTGAATGGTTTTCCTCCCAAGGTTGTTAAATAATGCCTTTTCAGAAACTGAATATATAACTCATATGAGGATGATACTTTCTTAAAAAATAAATGTGCTTAGGTTTGGGGGATATGATGTAATATTAAACACATAGTAAAAGTTTATTGCATTATTTACACAGTAAGAAGAATAAATGTATAAAGAACAAAAACATTTTTTTTTAAAAAAGTGAGTAGAACAAGAGTATTCCCCAACATTTCAGTCAAATACTTAGAAGGTATGGCCAGATCATCAGGAAAATTAGGACTAGAATATGGCAAATGGAAACTTAAAAAAATTATATATATAGTGTAAACACAAATACATTACTACATTTGTGTACATATATACAGCTGACTTGAACAACGCAGGTTTGAGCTGCATGGGTCATTTATACACAGATTTTATTCTGCTTCCACCACCCCTGAGACAGAAAGACCAACCCCCTCCTCTTCCTCCTCCTCCTTGTGAAGAAGATGAGGTTAATACCTTTATGATGACCCACTTCTGCTTAATGAATAGTAAATAGTAAAATAGTATTTTCTCTTCCGTGTGGTTTCTTTTTTTCTGGTGAAATATATTTTATTTTGTTTTTATTTTTTATTTTCAAAGTATTAAGGGGGTACAAATGTTTTTGTTACATGGACAGCTTTTGTAATGCTTGAATCAGGGCTATAAGTGTGCCCATTACCCGAATAGTGTACCCATAGGTAGGTTTTTGACTCTCCTCTCCTTCCCCTTCCCCTCCGCTTGATTTCCAATGACTTTTACTTCCCTCTGTGCACATGTGTGCCCCTCAGTTAGTTCCAGTTTATTACAGAGTTCAGATGGTGTTTGTTTTGCCATTCTTGAGATACTTCACTTAGGAGAATGGTCTCCAGTTTCATCCAAATTGCTGCAAAAGGCATTAATTCATCCTTGTTTATGGCTGAGTAGTACTTCAGGGTATATGCATAGCACATTTTGTAAATCTACTGATGAATTGACGGGCACTTGGCTTGATTCCACATCTTTGCAATTGTGCATTATGCTTCCGTAAACATTCGAGTACAGATGTCTTTTTGATAAAATGACTTCTTTTCCTTCGGATAGACATTCAGTAGTAGGACTTCCGGATCTAATGGTAGCTCTGCTTTTAGTTCTTTGAGAAATCTCCATGAAGTTGTCCACCTTATGGTTTTCTTAATAACATTTAATAACATTAAATAAATAAACATTAAATGGTTTTTCTTAATAACATTTTCTTTTCTCCAGCATTGTAAGAATACAATATGCAATACATATGCTATACAAATATGTGTTAACGCAGCAGTCCCCAACCTTTTTGGCACCAGGGACCCTTTTCATGGGAATTTTTCCACAGACTGGGGTGGGGGTGGGGGTGGTGGAGCTCAGGGCATACCAGCGATGGGGAGCAGCTGTAAATACAGATGAAGCTTCCCTTGCTCGGCTGCTGCCCACCTCCTGCTGTGCATCCCCCCTTTCAGTTCCTAAGTTTCATGGAATACAGTTTTTCCATGGCTGGGGTAGGGGACGGTGTGACGGAGCTCTGTAGCCAGTCCCTATCAGGGCCTGAGGCCTAGGGGTTGGGGACCACAGTATTAATGGACTATTTATGTTGTCGCTAACACCAACAGTCAACAGTAGGCCATTCATAGTTAAGTTTTGGGGGAGCCAAAAGTTATACACAGATTTTTACCTGCTTACGGGTCACATATATATAAATACATATATGTGTGTGTGTAAACCAAACTCTAGACATTACGAAAAGAACTTAAAATACACTGAAATATTAACAATGGGTATTTTTTGGAGAGAAGTGAAACAGTAGGCACTTCAATATTTTTTTCTATCTTAAATATTTCCTTAATATTATATCACTTTAGAATGATAAATACCTCTTAAAACCTAGGATATAAGCCATGGCAACACATCCTTGATGGTTTGTATATTAGAACACATTTGTATATGCAGACTAGTTTGACCTGAATTATGCTGTGTGTATATTTCATTCCAACAATATAGACACTAGAAGTCAGAAACTATTTGCTCTGGTCCCCATACCTATGCTTTGGAGGAAGAGTCACTAATAACTAATGGCCACACTACCACTATGAGGGTGAATGGTAAAGAAAGCAATGACACAATTATCATAAAAGATTGCTGTTCCGGTGTTAATGGTCAAGCATTTTTCATCTCTGTGACTTGGGCATGAATAAATAATGGACACAGATGTATTGTTTTTCCCTCTCCATGATTCTGTTGTGAGCTCACCATTCTTATCAGTGGAATAAATTGATAAGTGCCTGGAACAGAAGCTGCAGAATGAACAATGAGTCCTAGATCCCCATTAGTTTTACCTGTTATTTTTGCCTGCGCATAAAGTTTGTCCTGTACAAATTCCCTGGACTTATTACTAGCCACTGAACAGATACTCTGGTTAACTGGAAAATTCATCAATAAGCAAATGGAAAACAAATCAACTTAGCAATAAAGTTGAAAAATAATCACAGCCTCACAGAAGAAACCTGCAAGGTGACTCCACAGTAAGAGTGATAGCAAAATTGCTGGGATGTGACTTGAATTTACACTGCAAATGACTGTCATGGGGCCGTACTGCAGAATGCCAAATGACAGTGGTATGATTGCTGTGCAGAAACATATTTGTGCTTTCCAGTTAAAGACAAGAATGCCAAGAGCTCTCTGAAGGTAGAACCTCAGAGTACTTTGTCATGTGCTAGCTCAGGGTGAAAGGAGTGTTCTTGTCCTTTATGGACGCACACCATATAAACAGAGAGTAAATGCCATCTTATTTCCAAGGAATTCCTGAGAATTTGACAATGATGAAGGAAAAATAGCTAAATTTTTGCATGCTTTCTATGTGCCAGGCATTTCTGTGAGTGCTTTTAATATGTTACCTTGTTTACTGACCACAAATCCCTATGAGCTCTTGGTGCTTACCCAGTTGTCTCGTGGTCTAGGGGCTGACTTCCTACTACAGACACATGATTTAGTCTCACAGTTTGATTGATAGGCCTGACCTTCTGAATATCCTTCTTGGTTCTTACGTTTCACATGATTTCCCTGTCGTGTACTTAATACTCTCAAGCTATATATAATGATGATGATAAGGAAGACTTTTCAAACACTGTGTGTCGAGCGCTACTCTATATATGTATATATGTATATATGTATGTATATACTTATCAACTATCCATTTATCTATCAGTAATCAATGCCCTTCAGCCAAAGACCACAGGAACACCAGATATTGAGCAAGTTATTACTGTGGGGGAGAACATATATTATGGGAAATTGTGGGGTGTCTCAGTAATAGCATGTTAGAAAGGACCTAACAAAAGATATGGGGTTTAAATGAGGGATTTTGGGAAAGGTCTAAGGAAGCAGAAATTTACTTTATATTGCATGCTGACAAAAAGCAGGGGTGATTTTATGATTGAATATCTCATTAAATCTTACTATGGGGAGGGGAGATTAGAGCCAGGGTAAAGCTGTAATTGGTAGAGAGGTAACAGTCACTCATTTTAGTCAAGAGGGAGAGGTGTTTGGTATTTTATGGCTGCACAGTGACCTTGTTTTTGTCTGTTCTTAGACAAAATTATGAAGTGGCTTTTCTTTGTCTTACTTTATCATGGTTTCAGAGTAACCTTGTCTGAGCTTGGTATTCTGTGAGATTTTTTATGTCCAACAAGAGAATAACATGGCCCAACAGTGAGTGCCAGGCCAGCTTGCAAATGCCAAGCACTGCTTTTTTTTTATTATCTGCCTATCTATCTGTCATCTATCTAATCTTGCTCAATAATCACAGCAATTCTAGGGAATAGGTATTATAGTTATCCCCACTTTACAGGTGATAAAACTGAGGAACAGAGAGAAGTAACTTGCCCCAGGTCTTAGAGCCAATAAACAGGAAGGGCCCAGGATACAAACCGAGGTCGTCTGACCCCATAGTCCATGCTATTCATCACTATACTGTATTGATTGACAATCAGTTAAGTAATATTACACATTCTTCCACCACAGATAGAACAGACCTTTCTATAATGGCCTTTTCTATGTTGTTAGTAGAAGGGATGATAGCACATGGAGCTAGTTAGGACAAGTGCCTGAAGTCAGGGCAGCCAGATAGGCAGGGATCTTCATGAAGGAGAGATTTAAGGGAATCTAAATTGCATTTTGAAGAAAGCCACCTAATTCATCCATGCTTAGAACTGAATGGGGCAAAAAACTTGAGACTGTATAAGCTGTAGAGATCTGGAGTGGGAGCTGCACTCACCTCTGCATCCTAGACTCCCTGGAGGAATTTTGCCTGGGAATAGGAAGAGAGATGCAATCGCTCTAGCCAGGAGGGTGAAAGAGAAAGAAAGTAAAGACAGCATGAAAAAGTGGGACAGAGAAGAGGATAGGGAATGAGAAAGGGGGAAGCAAGCCTTGGCTATTGCTTTATTCCCTTAGAGTTATAAGAGTGGGAGAGCCCCCATAGTGCAGAAGCAGGAAAGGAGATGCCAGAACATTCCTTATATTCTGTTATTGCTTCAGCCCATTGAGGTGTTTGCCCAGTAGCAGCGGTTGGCTGTGCTCCTATATAAGGCTCTTTCTCCTGGAAATGTGGGCATGTATTCATCCTTGGGACAGAGACAGGGATAATATGTGTAGAGGATTACAGACAAGCCCATGTCCTGCTGGAAGCCAACAGCAGGAAGGACAACATATCACATTCATAATATCTACCCTGAGCCTTCATCTGAAAAACAACACAAAGCAAAGCCTCTTCTTTTAACGCCTGAACTTTCCATCTATCAAATTAGACAAAACAGAAAGTTAAAACTGGGGGAAAAGAAAATAGAAAAAAAACAGCCAGAATCCTAATTAAATTGAAGTAAGTGACATAGAGCACATGTTGATGATAACTTTGAGCTTTTTATTTTCTGTCTGTCTTTCCTTCATTCATCACCTATTTATTGAGAGGCTACTGTGTTTCAGGCATGGTGCCAGGTATGGGGACACAATGATTAATGAGACAGTCGGGATCTCTGCTGGCTGCACAGTGGGCCCCAGACACGAGGTCACAGTGTTCATTCAAAGACAAGAGGCCTCAGAATCTTAAATGCATTCTGAGAGCATACATGAATTTGAGTTTTAATGTGTTCGATTTCCACAAACCAGGCTGCTGTGTGGTAGCCAGTTTCATCTACTTGGAAGAAAAGTAATTTGAATTTTGAGCTGTTGTATTTCCACCCTGGGTCATTTATGCTCCTTGCTTCTCCAGGAAGCAGACAAAAGCCTGGCTTTCTATGGCTTACCTAAGATTCCTGCATGATAAGGTAGATTGGGTCCATGTGTTCTCATCTTTCCCCTCCTTTGCATTCTACTTTCTTTCTTATATTTTGGGAGCTGAAGTCTCAGTTGAGCCAATGCTTGCTCAGGTGCCTAGTGAAGTGCAGTTGCTCAATCAGTGAAAATAGGGTATTGTCAAAGTAAAGAAACCTCCAAACCCCGATGAATAGCATTTCCTGAGTGCTGCCAACCAGCGTTCACTCTCTTCTTCCTTTTGAACTCTCCCCGAGGGAGGATGGATTAGCTGACAGGTCCCAACCTTTTCTACCTGAATTGAGTCTTCTAAATGGCCACATAAAGAAATTCCTCCAAGCCTCCAGGAATGGTCAATAAGTCTGGTCACAAAAGAGTATTCAGAGATTTTGTTTCCCAATCTAAAGAAAGTAGGGGGAGAAATATCTCTCTGATACTATCACCCTTTTAGCTTTAATTTCTCATTAGAAAGATATTTCAGAATGTCTGAGGAAACCTTTCAATAGCCTGACATCTTGTGAATACAAGCTATTGTGCTGCTAAAGTGTTTGTTCGTGTCAGAAAACATGAGGTATGGGTGCGTCTGTCCTGTTGATCCACTTTAGATATCTTTTCATTGTCTCTTAAGAAACCTTTCATCACAGACCTCTTACCTTCTTCTTCTCAGTTGAGTTGCGGAGCAGTTAGGCTTAAAGTGTAGCTCATTTTCTGATAAAAATGAGTCATTTGGCTCAGTTTTAATTCATTGTCCTTTCTCAATTGACAGTCACCTATAGGATTGGTGTATGGGAAATGCTGACAGACATTTGCTTCTGCAGTGGGACTGTCAGATTTCTGAGGAAAACAACAACAACAACAACAACCTACACTCCCAGCAACATAAAACAAAGCAAAACAAAACAAAAAACACACACAAAACATTCACTTCAACAAAAAGAATCGGAGGAATAAGAACAAAAACAAATACCAATTGAAATGAAAACTTCTATAAAAGGCAATTTTTACCCTCTATCCTAGGCAAAAATCTTCTCAAAACTGTATGCAACCATATTGTAAATTTACATGTGCTTTAAAATACAGGATCAGGGCATCTTCTCAGAATGCCTGAGATGGCAACTGAAAAGTGTGTGGACAAAATCAGAGTGGCTAACGCGTGGGAAGTCAGCAATGTATTAGCTATTCACGCAAGTAGCATCTGTGGCTCGGTTTGTAGTTAGCAAAGGAAATATTTTTTTTTTATTGGATTTTAATGGGAAGTCATCTTTTGATGATAGGGAAAGAGAAGATGAAAATGAGATGCAATTGAACCGAATTATGACTGGATGCCACAGGGGACAATGTGGTGGGGGTCTTCCTGCCTATTCTTATACCATCTGGTGTCTCACCTGATCAAAATTCCAAATACTGTGGCTTCGTATCTGATTATATTTGTTATAAATGATCTAAGCAGAATGTGGATTGACCTCATAAATAGGATCCTATGAGATACGGGTCCAGGGTCCAAGATTTTCCTGCCAAGTATTTACTTGCTTCCAAATAGCAAATTAGACAGCTACTGTTATCAATGATAACAGAGACTTTGAGACATTTAATGGATTACTTATATTATCTCTTCCTTCCACTTCAGATATTAAGCTCCTTGTGGGCCCGTTAATAGCTGCATTTCCAGATCTTAGCATGATGCCTGGCACATAGCTGGCACCCAATAGTTATTTATCAAAACCCAAGAATACATGAATACAGGAGTAAGGGAATAAATGGATTTGAAAGGTTTTAGTGTTTGAGTTTCCCGTTCAAAGGCAGTTAGAGTCATATCTTGAGGAGGTACAAGTAAACTTTTTTGTAGATGCTGTTAAATGAGATAAAGTTTCTGGCACACATCAGGTGCTTCATAAAGGTAAGCTTTCTTTCCTGGCACATACCTTGGTGACAGTTTGTTTGATGTCTGAAGAGTAGGATCTTGAAAGATAAGAAGGACAGGTCTTGAGTGCTAGAAGGGTAGAGATCTCATAAAGAGTGTGGGAGGGTCTCCAAATTACACCGTTCTTCTTACACCAAGCCTGAAGAACTACCTGAATTGCCAATGTTCTTTACTACTCAGGGATCCTAACTCATTAACCTACTTTTTTTTTTTTTTTTGAGACAGAGTCTCGCTTTGTTGCCCAGGCTAAAGTAAGTGCCGTGGCATCAGCCTAGCTCACAGCAACCTCACACTCCTGGGCTCGAGTGATCCTCCTGCCTCAGCCTCCCGAGTAGCTGGGACTACAGGCATGCGCCACCATGCCCGGCTAATTTTTTTATATATATATCAGTTGGCCAATTAATTTCTTTCTATTTATAGTAGAGACGGGGTCTCGCTCTTGCTCAGGCTGGTTTTGAACTCCTGACCTTGAGCAATCCGCCCCCCTCGGCCTCCCAAGAGCTAGGATTACAGGCGTGAGCCACAGCGCCCGGCCCATTAACCTACTTTGATAAGAGTTTCTGCTAGGTGATGCCAGGATTTCTTTGATGATAATAATAATGTTTAAATTTCTTTTCTTTATAACAAAAGATCTAATATTTGTCTATTTATGTTGTTTCTGACAAATAAAAATTGTACATGTTTATGGTATATAACATGATGTTTTGATATGTGTATATATTGTGAAATGATTATAACAATCAAGCTAATTAACATACCCATTCCTTCACATAGTTATTTTTTTTTCTTTTGGTGTGCTGAGAACATTTAAGATCTACTCTGTCAGCAAATTTCAAGTATGTTATGCAGTGTTATTAACTATAGTTACCATGGTTTACATTCGATCTTAAATTTTTGTGAGCTTATAACACATACAAAAATTAAGTCAAAATGGATCAAGACCTAAATGTAAGACCTAAAACAATAAAACTCATGGAAGAAAATAGGGGAAAAGCCTCATGACATTGGATTTGGCAATGATTTCTTTCCTTTCCTTTCCTTTCCTTTCCTTTCCTTTCCTTTCCTTTCCTTTCCTTTCCTTTCCTTTCCTTTCCTTTCCTTTTCTTTTCTTTTCTTTTTTTTTTTTAGACAGAGTGTTGCTTTGTTGCCCAGGCTAGAGTGAGTGCCGTGGTGTCAGCCTAGCTCACAGCAACCCAAACTCCTGCGCTCAAGCAATCCTGCTGCCTCAGCCTCCCGACTAGCTGGGACTACAGGCATGCACCACCATGCCCGGCTAATTTTTTCTATATATATTAGTTGGCCGATTAATTTCTCTCTATTTATAGTAGAGACGGGGTCTTGCTCTTGCTCAGGCTGGTTTCGAACTCCTGACCTTGAGTAATCCTCCTGCCTCGGCCTCCCAGAGTGCTAGGATTACAGGCGTGAGCCACTGCATCCAGCTGGCAATGATTTCTTGATATGATATCAAAAGCACAGGCAACAAAATAACACATAGATTAATTGGATTACATCGAAATTTCTGTTTGTGTCAGGTCTAAATGCCACTGAAGGGTGCTTTCTCATATTCGAGAGTGCCATATGAAACAGCTGTGATTTGTGACCGGCAGGGATGAGTAGCTTTACTTTGAAATATTTTCCCATGTAATGGCACAATGGAAAAATAAATCTGAACAATGCTCATTCTTTCAAGTCTTGGCTGAGATAATGCCCTCCTCAGCACTGGAAGTTTGGGGCATTATTGCATATTTTGTGTATTTGGGGTTGCAAGCAACAGAAACCCATTCTGGCTAACTCAAGCAAAAAAAGCTCGGTGGCTCACACCTGTAATCCTAGCATTCTGGGAGACGGAGGTGAGTGGATCGCTCAAGGTCAGGAGTTTGAAACCAGCCTGAGCAAGAGTGAGACCTTGTCTCTACTATAAATAGAAAGAAATTAATTGGCGAACTAAAAATATCTAGAAAAAATTAGCCGAGCATGGTGGCACATGCCTGTAGTCACAGCTACTCGGGAGGCTGAGGCAGTAGGATCAGCTTGAGCCCAGGAGTTTGAGGTTGCCGTGAGCTAGGCTGACGCCACGGCACTCTAGCTTGGGCAACAGAGTGAGACTCTGTCTCAAAAAAAAAAAAAAAAGTTATTTGGTGGAAACATGTGAGATGACTCATAAAACCAAAGGAACATTTGCAGAACCACAGTTAGATGGGTCCGGAAACAGAAGAGCTCTTGGGAAGTGCAGGTAGGAAGAGTTAATCAGTCTCACCAGAAAATAATGCAGGATGAGTTAGCTCTAACCATCTGTTCAGTTTTTTTCTTTATATTCAATGTCTTCTTGGTCAAGCTTGAATCATGAACCCCACTCCCTCCAGGCGTCCTCTCAAGAAATAAATTATATCTTTATTTATGGCCCATGAAGACTATATGGAGTTAAAGAGCCATTTCTACCAAAGGAGATAGGAAGTGCTCTTTCCAGAGAAAGGGAGCTATGTAGCTAGCAACCAAACAAATATCTCCCAAGAGTCCACATACTGTGAATTTGCAATTAGCACCTATTTACCAGGGGAGAACTGAGGACCAAGAATTAGATCCAAAAGGAACAGAAAGGGTAATAAGACTACTGAAGTCACCACCTGAATACAATGCTCTACCTGAATTGTATTCCTATGTCGATTTCCTAGAGCCATACTGCAATACTCAAGCCTATCAGAGTTAAAAAAGAAAAATGTGTTTCTCATTACAGAACAGTTACTTAGTCTTTAATTATTTTTGACTGACCTGTTTCAGGTTTATAGCTGTGTTTGTCAAACACAGATGATGACTTCCAAGTGTGTATTAGGAATCTGAAACTCTGGAACATAACCTAATGATATTCGATCTCTCTCCTCCGCCTGCTTCCCTCCACCAATTCCTTGAGCCAAAGTCCTAACTGTAACATCTATAGGAATGAATATGGATTCCCAAAGATTCTTTATCCTGATCACTGCTTTGCTGCTGCTTGGCTTGTGCTTGAAATATCATTAGGTAATAGCACAGCTTTGCAGCCCTTGCATAGCCTACTGAATTGTTATTCTATCAATATTTTTACCAGCCCATCTGTGCTTATTAACAGAATCCCACTAATAGCTAACATATTCATATATATTTTCACAGATGCTTTCTCAATTAATTCTCATCAACAACCTGGGAAGATAAATATTTATCATTCCCATTTTGCAGATAAGGAGAATAAGGATCAAATCATTAACCAAAATCACAGAACATATCAAGTAAATAATAAGTCCAGGCCTTTTGCCTCCAAATTCTAATGAGAAGCACTTGATGAAGTCAGAATCATTGTTTTCATTGTTTTATTATTACTTGCTTAAACTTACTGGATTCAAAGACATTTAATAAATTCAGAGTACAGATATCTCTTCGATATACTTATATCCTTTCTTTTGAATATATGTCTAGCAGTGAGATTACTGGATCACGTGATATTTCTATTTTAGATTTTTGAGGAACTTGTGTACTTTTCCATAATGGCTGTGAAGCCGCCCTTACAAATCAGTAAAGGAATGCAAGGCGGGAACTGGAGTAAGGGCCCAAACTCTGTGAAGGCACAGGCCTAGCTGGAAATAATGATAATAATCAGCCACTGTCCCCTCATTTGCTTGATAATAATTAGTCACTGTCCCCGTGTTTGCTCCTCTATAATTGCTACTCTGGAGGCACACAGCTGGTGGTCATAAAGATTCTTAGCACTCTGTGTAGACACCATCACCTTTTTGAAATTTAGAGGTAGTTTCTGAGATATTTTCCAGGCCCTGCATTCAGTGGATTGGCTGATCCAGCCCAGACCAGTGGCCCATACCAAGGAACTGACTCAACTGGTCTTGTGACCCCCACCCAAGAACCTGGTCAGCAAAGAAGACAATTTCTACACCCCTATAGTTCCACCCCAAGCCTAGCCAATTAATAGACTCAACTGCTTAGCCTTTTGCCCACCCAGCTGTCTTAAAAAACCCTTTCTCCCAAATTTCCAGGGAAGTAGATTTGAAAAATTCCACCTGTCTCCCTGCTTAGCACCATGAGGAATTAAACTCTTTCTCTGCTGTAACTCCTGCTGTCTCAGTGCATTGGCTTCCTCTTGGGCAGCAGGCAATGAACCAGGTTGGAGAGTAACAGCTGTGCTAATTTACATTCCCACCAACAGTGTATGAGAGTTCCCTTTTCTCCACATCTTTGCCAGTATTTGTTATGTTTATTGTAGCACTATTCACAATAACCAAGATATGGAATCAACTGAAGTATCCATCAATGGATGAATGGGTAAAGAAAATGGGGTATATAGACACAGTGGAATACCCTTCAGCCATAAAAAAGAATGTCATTCACAGCAACATGGATGGAACTGGAGGACATTGTGTTAATGAAATAAGCCAGGAACAGAAAGTTAAACACTACATATTCTCACTCATACGTGGGAGCTAAAAAGTCAATCTCGTGGAGATAGAGAGTAGAATAGTGGCTACTAGAGGTTGGGAAGGGTGAAAGGGAGGGGGGAGATGAAGTGAGTTTTGTTAGTGGGTGCAAAATTAAGGTTAGAGAGAAGAAGTAATTTCTAGTGTTTGCTATAGTTAGCAATAATTTATTATATATTTCAAAAAGCTAGAAGAGAAGATTTGGTAATGGTAAATGAGATGATGAATAACCTAATTTCCCTGATTTGATTATTACATGTTATATGCATATATTCAACTATCACATGCATTCTGAAAATATGTACAATTATTGTGTATTAATAAAAATATTTTAAACATTCAGAATGCAGGACAACTTTTCTCCTCTTGCAATTTTTGTTCCCCCACTTTCAGTCATTCACTTTTTTCTTCATTCTTCTTATCTCTTGCTCTGCTTTTAGTCAATCTCATATCTCTAGCTCATTTTCACTTCTGCTCACATACTTTAAGTACTAGAGGGCATGATGACATCTAAATCTGCGTATCACTTTGTTACTCGTAAAGAATATTTGCATATATCAGCTCATCTGATTCCCTTAACAATTCTGTGATGTATTTGTTATATATTATTGTCAGTTTCCAGATCCAGCTGAGAAAATGGAGACTCAGAGGGCTTTAGTGTCTACTTCAACTTCCCATAGCTAGTGAGACTTAGAATAAGTTGGAACTGAGATTTGAATCCAGATGCTTTTTTGACTCCACATTCTTATTCTTTTTCTATTGCTCACATTGTCTTTCACTAGCCACCTAAATGCAAGACGTGGTAAGCCAGAGACTGCAAGGCTTTGCAGGCTCATTCACTTGTCTCCCAGGTGTCTGCTAGCCAGGCTCTTTTCTCATTGGGAAATTATTCAATTGTATGTCAGTAATAATGAATGGAAGAAAAACAATTTTTCCATGCCCCCTAAACAATAATATTATCGCCTAGATGTTTCTAAAATGTAATATTTCCATAGCTTAATTTTATTTTGGAACAGTGCTTTCTACTATAAAAATGTACAGTCTAACATTTTATAGCACTTGATTTGATTCAGATTTGCTTTGCTGAGGGCTTTCTGCAAATGGAATGCCTGCCATTCAAGAGAGTAAATGAGTTTTCCAACACTTGGAACAGTCAAACAACAGATGGATATCAACTTGGTGATGTTATAGAAAGGAGTTGTTTCCTGTCTGGAGTCAGGTTTGATTAGATCATTAGACCAAAGGTCCCTTCCAATTATAAGATTTATTGATGTTGTCTCTGACCGGTTACATATGGATTAGAAATAAATTGATAAAGAGAATGAGTATGCCGTAGGTAGTGAAAGATATCTTTTTTGTTAAAAAAAAAAGTTTTAATTTGGTTACTGGTAGTCCATATGGAATGGATATATCAGCATAAAGAACAGGAAGTTGGAATGAAATGGACATTGCTCTAGTCATTTTGGTATCTCTGTGGTCCTGGGAAATAAGTAACCCTCAGTGAGCCTCAGTTTCTGTAAGCTGGGAACGATAACAATAATGTATCTTTTAGAGTCGTGTGAGTTAGAGATAGTTCCTACAAAAGTTGGATAGCTGGTATGTATCAGGTGTTTATATGTGACCACCATAATTGTAAATGACAAATAAAACACAGCAACCATCCTGTTCATGTACCCAGATTTTCTCAAGCATTAACTCTTTCTGAAAGGTTTTTCTTCTTAAAGCCAAATTCTTCTTCATGTCTTTCTGGACACGCAGCTAGACAAGGCTGGCCTCATGAGTGTGCAACCTGTACAGTCGCACTGGGCACTGTGTTTAGACGGGCCCTGTGCTTGCTTTGACATGCTGCTGCCACTGTCCTAAAACTTCTTAATAATTTTATTTCTAATCTCATGTTTCGTAAGTGATGTGCAATGTGACAGTAGGACCCGTGCATGAACAGAGGAGCTACACACGATATGCACGTCCACTGTTTCTTGCTGCCCCGTTGGTTTATAGTGTTTGCAATGTCCTGTGAGCACAGAACTCTGGTGCACCTGTGGTGTGTGGAGTTTCAGGGAGACTCAAAGCAAGAACAAGGCAAGTGTGTTATATCTATGGCTAATGAAGTTGGGGCACTGACAGGCTTGAGAGACTCTGCTTTCCCTTCCAACCTGATCTTACTTTGAATGCAGAAGGCAATGGGGTTCTAATAAATACGAAAGACTAAGAAACCCTATCATATCCTCTCTTGCTCATATTACTTTCCTATATTAGCCAACCTCCTAACACTGAGAATGATGACATATAAGGTAAGGGAAAGATAGGGTAATGCATAGTGCCTTTTTCCCACAGTTCTTCCTTACTTATCAGTAAGCTAGAGGTAGAGAAAATTGGAAGAATGTGCATCTGTGAAGAAGTGAAATATAAATGGTTGAGTTTGTTTTGGGCAGTGTTTCTACTGTTCTGGGAAGAACAAAATATGCATGCACATACGAACTATAAAATATAAATTTTATAACCTTAGGGATTCCACATATGAATTTTATTCATATTTACATTTAAAGCTGGCATTGTACAATATAAAGACGAATGAAAATTCCATGTCAGTAATTTGAAATTTTATTTTTTTACTTAGAATGATGCTCAATATCAAATAAAAATCCCCATTATGTTAAATAGAGAGGGAGACCATAGAAGAGGGTAAAAGCTTTATAATTTTAGTCTATTTAAGAACAGCTCATTTTTCCCTCTGCATTTTGAATAAGGGTCACCATATTTTTGTTTTGAATTAGGTCCTGCTAATTATGAAATCATCCCTGAAGCTAGAATACAATTCTCAAACTGGCTTGTGGCTAGGTGTGGTTACGGGACTGAGTTGCAGCGAGACAAAGTGATGAGTGCCACTTCCGGATTCATGACACTGCACACGTGAAACTCTTTCCTTTCCACTAACGGCATCAAAGTCGAGGGTTACCCAGGGAATCACATTTTAAAGATGATAAAGCCTCTAAGCACTTGGATTCCTGTATGACTGTGTAGTAAAGAGTCTTCCAGCTGATCTGGAAACTGTACTGTGTTTGTAGTATAATTAAATAATACATACAGTCATTTGTGTTTTAGTGCATGTACAATTCTGAGTGTGTGTGGTGGCTTATGGAAGTCATCTGGCTTCTAATGCTGTGGCCTTTCTTTACATGCTCATGCCATTTTTTGCCCCTACCATAAAGTTGGTAAGTATGACATAAAATCTTTTATTGTTACAAGATTTTTATATTTCTCTACTCCCCAGTTAAAGTGCCTTAAGACTGGAGACTCTCTCCAGTGCTCTGTGTGCATACCTTTGGCACTTGCCATTCATGTGCACTCCAACCCAACATCATGCTGGTCAACTAGAGTGATGACACCCAAGTTAGTCTGCTTTGGTGAGGAGGACGTGGCAAGCAGCGTGAATTCCTAAGTAAGGCACCAGATTGTGGAAGATATACTACTGTTCAATGTTTCAGGGCTCTGCTTATTGTCAGTCTAGGGCATGTGAGGACATCCTCTTCAAGATCAAGAGTAAGTTTTTGCTCCTGTTCCTTCAACCATTAAGAATGAGTTATAGAAGCTTACAGCATTTTTGGATTTTGGAAATAGCATATATCACACTTGAAGATACTGTTCCAACCTATTTATAAAGTGACTCAGAAGGCTGCCAGTTTTGAGCCAGACCCAGAGCAAGAGATGGCTTTACAACAGAGTAAGGGCTGCAGTAGAAGTGGCTCTGCCTCTTGGACCATAAGGCCTAGTGGATCCAATGGTGCTAAAGGTCTCTGCTTGGCTAAGAAAGCTGCATTGGAACCTCTGGCAAGCCCTGGGTGGAAAGTCATATCACAGACTGCCCAAGTTCTAGAGCAAAGACATACCTTCTTCTGCGGCAAAAACTATTTACTGTTCAAAAGGTGGTCCCTGTTGGGCTGTTGGGTCTTAATAGAGAATAAATGCTTGACCACAGGACATGGACTATGTAACTGGAGTTGCCCATCAAAAGAGCTGTCAGACCCAACAAGTCATAAGTTTGGGAAGGCAGAGCGCAATTCGTTATATGATGGAAATAGCATATTAGATTTGAGGTCTGAACAGGCCTGGAAGGCATGGTAATTTAGGTAGCCCAGGATCTCAAGTTAGCTACATCTACTGCTCTGACACTCCTCCCTCAGCTCAGACTTATGGCCTGGTGGCAGGTTTCCTAGGGCATGATGGAAAGTAAAAAACTTGGGGCTTCCACATTATCCCCATGGGCCTTGGGGGCAAGGAGAACTAATGCAGCTATGTTGATGCTCATGCTGCTTGCTGTGCCTTGAGTAATAAAATTCATACTCTGTGATCCAGGAGTTTCATGTTGTTTGCCTGCATCCATGAAACAGCAATAGCAGCATCAAACACCAGACCTAACAATATGTATATGTAATGCATGTCCATGTATCATCTCTGCATATATGTGTAATGAATATTTATATTTTTATATGTGAATAAATGGACATGGTAATCTCTGGGTGATAGTGCCATAACTGATAATTTTCTCTGTTTTAGCCTTATTTTTCAAAAATCTGCAGTTAAATGTATTATTTATAACCAGGAACAAAGCAATAAATATACTTTTAGAACTAAAATTGAAGTGAAAACTCCAACATAAAGCACAGGCTTGAATAGGTTCATGAATAGGTTCATGAATAGGTTAGCTTACTGTGTTAGTGTGAGCTAAAAATAGTGTTCTGCACTACAGCCCCGCTCAGAGGAGAAAGACAACATTGAAGGGAAATCCTCCTGTTGAGCAGAGATTAGAGAGTTCTCCGGTTACTGTCCTTCTGTGGAGGGTGGTCAGAGGTGAGGGTGAGGTATACAGATTCCTGAGCAGCGGCAAATGCCACTGGTTGGTCAGGTGCCCAAAGAAGTAACATTGGAGGATCAGAGTCCAGAAGTATGGGGAAAAGGTGTGCAGATGGGCTGTGCAGAACTGGGCACAGAATGTTTGAATCTCTGTGTCTCATGACAATGCCCATTGGACAGATCGTGGAAGGCAGACTCTCAGATGGCCTCCAGGGCCCCCTGTCTCCTGTTATCCAGGGCCTGTGTTATCCCTCCCCCTTGACCATGGGCTGACCTGCCCGCTATGTCTATCCGATACACTGTGGCAAAAAAAGGTAATGCAATGCCATTTCCAGACTGTGTTACATGAGATAGTTTCTTCCCTCTTGCTAGCAGAGCAGTTTCCCTCCTTCTCACTGACTTTGATGAAGCAAACTGCCATAGTGGGGAGGACAAGTGGCAAGGGCCAGTAAGGAACAGTCCTGCCAGCAACTGCTCAAGCAGATCCTTCTCCCTTCCCCCATTGAGCCTTCAAATGAGATTCTAGCCCTGGCAGATACAATTTTTTCTTTTTTTTTTTTAAATTAAGAGGCAGGATCTTGCTCTGTCACCTAAGCTGGAGCGCAGTGGTGTGATCACAGCAGCTCACCTGCAGCCTTGAACTCCTGGGCTCCAGTGATCCTCCTGCTGTGGCCTCCCCAGTAGCTGGGACTACAGGTGTGAGCCCAATATGCCCAGCTGACTTTTTAAATTTTTTTTGTAGAGATGGGACCTCACTTTCTTGTCTAGGTTGGTCTAGAACTCCTGGGCTCAAGTGATCCTCCCGCTTCAGCCTCCTAGAATGCTGGGATTATAGGAGTGAGCCACTGTGCCCTGATCGTGGCAGATTCCTTGCTGCAGCTTTGTGAGATACTTGAAGCAGAGTACCTGGGAAAGCCTTTTTGCATACCTAACCTAACTTTAAATTGCTAAGTTTTGGGTAATTTGTTATGCAGCAATAGATAATGAATATAGAGAACATTTATCACAGAAGAAGCAGTGAAAACCCAGGTAGGTAGGATGACTCATACAGGCAATGCCAGCCAGTTTCTGTTCTCAGCCACCCAGGTTTGCACATGGGTCAATGACAGAGTAGTCAGGGTGGCATGAAGGGAGAATATGTACAAGCTCAACGGAATGGCCTCTCCCTCACCAAGGCTGGCTTTGGTACTTCTTGTGCTGAATATCTGATCTGTCACAGCAGAGGCAATACTGAGCCTTCAATATGGTACCGTCCCTAAAGGAGACCAAATTGCTACTTGAACCATCTGAGCTTGGAGTGCTAAATTACATACCCATGCCCTGTATCCAATAGTTTTAAGTCAAAGTCTATGATCAATTTCTATAAAATTTAGCTAATAGAAGGACTAATTATTAAGTATGCTTTCTACTTATTATATTCATTCTTTGTTTCCTGTAACTTTGCTATTAAAATGTTCCAGCCTCTTTAACTTTTATTGACAGATTGGCCATATAATTGGAATCACTTTCCTAAAGGAATCAAGAATTGATATTCCCACAATTTAATCAAGCAACTATGAAAACCCAACACCTCTAATTAAAGAGAATACAAATACAACCATTTGGAAGGAAAGAACCTAGAAGAACAGAATGTGTTTTGTCATATTCACACAGCACCCTGAAATGCTAGGTGGTTATTGATTTATTCTGCTCAGTATAGAGCACTGCTTTGTTCTTTTGTGGCCATTACCTCAAGCAAAACCCTTTTGAAACCAGCTAGGTGTGCGGGTATTATTTCTAAATCCGAAGCTGAAGAATTTAACTTTCAAAGCCATATGTTAGAGGCCAAAGGCTATCTATGCAATTCTAAAGCTGAAAATAGATGATAGAAGTCTTATTCCTCTCTGTATCCATCAGTCACATTGCTTTCATCCTCAATTTATTCGTCATGATTCCTATTGACCTAGGCACTGTACAAAACATACATCAAAATGGGACCCTGCTCTCAAGGACCTACCTTGGCAGCATGTAGAATCTATATCAAATGAATTGCCAGGGTGATTTTCCATATTATCTAGGTCCTTGGGCTGTGTTCCTCATTTTGATTTCTTTGTATTTTTCTAACAGGAAAAATAGCAGCCTCAAATACTTTTAGGAATAGAATATTAAAAATTATTTTTAAAAAGCTAATATGAATAATTATCTCTGAACTCAGTCTGTCCACCACTTGTTCTTGCAATAATGATTAATTAATACCTGTTATTCACAAATCGCTGTGTTAGAGATAAATAAAACATGAAATCTTCCCTTAAGGAAGTTTCAGGCAAGTCTAGTACAATGGGAGGAAAGATGAGGTAAACTGTGTATATAACATCGTCACTCTCCAAAAGCTCTGGAAAGACAGACAAATAAATAAGAGGTGAATTATGGAGAACCATAGAAGGTGAACACTGAGGTGGGGTTATAGACCACCTTGGCTAGTGGAGCCCATATTTTCACTGACAGGGATGTGTTTCATTATCATGGTTTTTCTTTGCCTGGGCTCATGTTTTGGAAAAAATTTGCCTACCAAATAAAATTATTTACCAATGATTAATGAATACAGTGTAATCGTCTGTCTGATAATCAGAAGTATGGCTGGGCAAGGCTCATTTTTAGGATTTTTAGAAATGTTTGAAGGTCAAGGAGAAGAGGCGAACATAGAAGTTGGTGAAGGAGAGAGACAGAGAGAGAGAGAGAGAGAGAGAGAGAGAGAGAGAGAGAGAGAGAGAGAGAGAAGAATTAAAGAGAGAAGGCCCCACAGGAAATGTGAAGGACTTTCAACAATGGTGGTGGTGGGGACAATAATGACTCCTGGATAGTTTCTTTTGGGAATGATAAGGCGATGGAGAGAGGGAGATGTGTTGTCAGGGTGAAGACGAGGAGGTGGGGGGACAGGGGTAAGGGAGGGTATTCCTGCCAGGGTGCGGAGAAAGAAACAGAGGACTCAAACAAAGTGGATGAGGTTTAGGGAGGCTGTTGAGAGCACTTGGTACCAGGACATTTAGGGAAAAGAAAAGGGACTAGTGGATGCCATTAAATTCTAGCAGAGGTGGGATATTATTCTGGAGCCAGTCAACCAAGTGGTTTGATTTTTGCCAGCAGCCTTGAGCATTCTGGGTGCAGGACTGGAAGATCAGCTGACTGGGGGACGGGACGCTGTGGCTGCTGAGTGCTGAGGGCCCCAGGGAATCTGGGGGAGGCCGGAGGCATGCTGGCAATCGTGTTGTGAGAAGAGTCAATAGATCTGGATGAAAAGGACGTGACAAGAAATAGGAATTTGCCATGGTGGCAAAGGCTGGGTTCAGAGAGTGGGAGAAATGGAACAGGACGGTGGGGGTATTTATAGCAGGCATTGCCTGTCTTCTGGTAGGGCCATGTGCAGGTTGCTGGCCTGAAGAAATTCGGCAAGTTAATGAATTGTGAGACTAGGATGTGTCTGGAGGATCATTTACAGGGATGTTCGAGTTGCTCAGGGGCCTGGCAAGACAGAGAAACAAATGGATATCCTTCTACAGCATGGCGATCTGGCAGAAATATTCTTAAGCCAAGGTCAGACAAACTCAGTGTTGGTCCCGATTCAACTGCAGACCAGGGCCACATCCATCTTTTCCTTTTAAAGAAAACATTTTATTTTAGAGTAGGTTTAAATTTTCAGGAAACTTAAAAAGACAGTATAGAGTTCCCATATACCCCAGGGCAAGTTTCTCCTGTTATTAATGTCTTACATTAGTATTCTATGAACCAGTCCTCATACATTATTATTAACTAAAACTTCGTATTTCATTCAGATTTCCTTAGTTTGTCTATTATGTCACTTTTCTGTTTAAGGATCCCACCCAGGACACATGTTATGTTTAGCAGTTATATCTCCTTAGGCTCTTCTTGGCTGTGACAGTTTCTCTGACTTTCCTTGTTTTTGATGATGACCCTGACAATTTTGAGGACTGCTGGTCGGGTATTTTGTAAAATGTTCCTCTATTGGGATGTGTCTGATGTTGTTCTCATGATTAGACTGGGGACATGGGATTTTGTGAGAAAGATCACAGAAGCAAAGTGTCATTCTCATCCTATCATGTCAACGCACATATTATCAATGTGACTTATCTCTGTTAATGTTGACCTTGGTTACTTCGCTGAGGTAATGTTTGTCAGATTTTGCTCTGAAAAGTTATTTTTCTGTTCCCCCTTTTCGTACGGCAGTCTTTAGAAGGAAGTAACTACATGCAGCCTGCACGTAAAGAATGGGAGTTATTAATATGTTCCATATTATGAGTATCTACATAATTATGAGTATCTCCATATTATGAATATCTACATATTATGAGAATCTACATAAATCATTTGGAATTCTTGTGCACAGGAAGATTAATCTATTCCTTATCATTTATAAATTTATTAAATTACACATGCACACACACACATATATAATCATAGACTCATGGGTATTTATTTATATTTTGGGTTATAGTCCAATGGCACTTTGTTTATGGCTTTTCTCAAATTCTTCCAGTTTTGGCCATTGGAAGCTCTTTTAGTTGGCTTCTGTGACCCTTTGACATACCCCCAACATTGTTTTTTGTTATTTTGAGGGTTTTTTTTGGAGGGGGGAGGGGAGCACTTCTTTACTTTCTGGAACTAATTTATGTACAGGTTTAACTTGTATATTTCCTTCCATACTCCTTTGTCCATTTATATTACTTATAGTTGGGTCACAGTGAAGATTAAAGTACAGGGTATTTGTGGAGTGGACAGCACCATGCTGGACACAGACAAGTGTTCAATATATAGTAGCTATTATTATGAGGCAAATAAGGACCTTGTAAATAGCACAGGATTTTCAGGAAGGCACATGTCTCCATGTACCACATTCAAAACATGTGGGTTTGAATTCCGATTGCTATTTGCCAGTTGTACCATTTTGGCTAAGTTGTCTATGGTCTCCAAGCATCAGTTTCCTTAGTTATAAAGTGCTCATATTAATATTTATTATTTTGCAAGGTTGTTTAGAGTAAGAATTATACAAACAGATGTACAGAACCTGGCCCTAATATACACTCAGTGTATGCTTGTGGACCAGATGACTTAAATATCCTCCAAGGGCATGCTCAAGTAACACAGATGTTTGTGGGTGCCTTCTGTTTTGTTTGGTGGGCATGCAAATTGATGGTGAGAAACAAATGGTGCAGCACAGCAGATGGGGTATGTTCTAGAGGCCGGTGAAGGGAAGAAGAAGAGCAAGGTCAGTACGATGAGTATCTTGGATGAGAAACTATGTTGGGGGAGGGAAGAAGTATTAAGTGGTGATGGTGGCAAAGTTTTGCTGTGTGGTGTAACTTTCTTTTTTTATTTTCTCCAAAATAGTCGATTCTATATTATTCCCCCATTCTTTTGAGTTCTGCTCCCCCCTCCCCTTTTGGGGAAAGAACACCTTGGTGAGTCTGAACTCAAGGTGGACTTAACGTAAGAGCAGAGACTTCCACAGGGCCCAGTTTCAGCCAGGTTGTACTAGATTCCTCCTCCTTCCCTGTCTAATTCTTAGATTCAGAGGTTCTAATATCTCTTCTAACCTATTTACAGCTACTAGAATGAAATGAAATAGTAGATGTTGAAGATCACTAAAATGTACATTGGTAAATACAAAAATTAATTTTTCTATTTTTAGTGGCAAACTGAAGAACCAGAAAGTTCAGAATCATAATACTGTCAGAACAGTGAAAACATTCTGAAATCCTCCAACCACGCTGTCATTTGAACTGTGTTTCATTCTATCAAATTTCTGAGCACCTTTCTAACTAACATCAGAGTCTCTTGAGAGAGAGGGCAGTGCCATTCATTCGATCATTCATTAAATTAATCTACAAATGTTTAGTGAGTGCCTGTGACATGGCAGGGACCAATCTAGTGGGTAGGGATGCAATGATGAACAAGGCACAGAGGGCACTGGTGGAGTTTCAGTTCCAGTGTTTGCTGGTGGTGATCCATGAGGAAAGCTGGCAACAACTGAACAAACATGATACTACAGATTACTACGCTTGCTATGGCTTGTTCATCAATACATTCCCTAGCACAATGTCTAGCATGCAGTAGGTACTCAGTAATTATCTGCTGACTAAATGTATGACTGCATATCTGGAAACCCATTTCTTCTGGGCCAACACTTGCTCTCTCCAACTGATAACTCACTTGAGCTAATGTTTTGCCTCAAATGTGCATTTTAACAATAGATATGTGGTTAATGCTAGACCAAAAGGAGACCCTGAAATGGAGCTACACCAAAGCCAGCAGAAGCTATTTGGGGTTCAGAAACTTTGGGTCACTTTTTAGCCAACACTTATTGTGGTACTTCCTCTCTTTCAACTCAAGGCCCATTTTTTTTTAAGCAGATGAGGTGTATAACAGTGTTAGTAATAAGTGAAAGGAATTATAAGCTTGTTTTACAATTGCTAATTCTAAATTGTTTCAGCATCACTCAGGACATTATTTAATGCAGCACAACTTGTTAAAGATTCAATTCAACTCTGTAGAAAACTTAGAAGAATTGTTTGTTTGAATGTTTGTTAAGTAAGATTGTAAAAATAAAACCTCAAGGGATCTCTTTGAGGAGATCAGATACGTTACAAGGACATTGGATTCTTAATAAAGAATGTAATACTTTACAGAATCTCCATTAACTCAATAGTAACTATTTTCTAAGATTTTATTTAAGTCAATATACTACTGCCTAGTGATTAAAAAGCAGATGGGTGAAGCAAATGGCTTCAGAAAGATGTATCTCTTTCCCACTTCTTCTCCATCAGAATTTGGCTTCCCAATATTTTTAGAAGCAATAATTGGCCAGAAAGAATGCAATGTGTAAGAATTTAATCTAGTATTTGCTTAATGAACAATTTAAAGATAATACAACATAAGATAATTGAAAGTTAATTCTGATTTTTAGAAAGATAATATCCTGTTTGTTTATGTTTATTAGTTCGACACCATTGTAGTTCTGTACAGTCTGAATTCTGAGGATGAGAGAACAGTGTGTAGCATGTGGGGCTGGGAATCACGTATCATCAGCTCTCCCAATAATAAGCTATATTATCTTGGGCGAATGAAAAAGTTAATTAACTTTTCTTTTCTTTCTTTCTTTCTTCTTTTTTTTTTTTTTTTTTTTTTTTTTTGCTTGTTTTTAGACTGTATCTCAGTCTGTTGCCCAGGCTGGAGTGCAGTGGTGCAATCATAGCTCTCTCAGCCTAGAATTCCTGGGCTCAAGTGATCCTCCTTCCTCAGCTGCCTGAGTAGCTGGGACTGCAGGCATGTGCCACTGCACCTAATTAATTTTTCTTATTTTTTGTAGAGACAGGATCTCACTGTGTTGACCAGGCTGGTCTCAAACTAGCAATCCTTTCCCACCTTGGTCTCTCAAAGTGCTGGGATAACAGGTATGAGCCACTGTGCCTGGCCAACTTTTCCAACTCTCCTCCCCAAAGCTGTAAAATGCGAGGGTTGGAAAGGATGACACATACTTTTCTTCCAGTTCTAATACTGGATGATCTTTTTGATGCCTGATTTTAATGTTTTAATTGGTGAACTAGGCAAGAACCATTTCTTTAATAGCCAAGTAAGAATTTCTGATAAATTAAACACAACCTATTACTCATCGTATGTCCTGGATCAACTGTATTTAAAATATTCTGATTTAAGCTTTTTACTCTTCAAATGATATGCATACTATTTTTCTCCTGGCCATTAAATACCAATTTAAGTTAGAGACTTCTCATTTTTTTAAACTCCTATGAATTAATTATCATTCTCTCAATAAATTATTGGGAAGTAATGACTCAACTATAAAAACAATATACAAATTCTCTAGTTTAGCATTTCTCCAAATTACACAGACAAGATTTCTGCTTCTGATTATGAAATAGAAACTTACATGAGACTTGCCTTTCCACTGAATCCTACTGGAACATTGGGAAAAATACATGAAGTAACTGTTTTCTGACATTGTACAAGAAAGAGGCCATACAGGCATGTGATCCTGGGAGAAGTTGGCATGCCCTATGATCAGTCTCTTGGCCTTCTGCCTGGAGGCAATTCTTGGGCGGTGGCACTAGGAGGCAGTAGGCAGGCAGAGCATGGTGGTCTTACTGAATCTGAGCTGCAAAATTCACTAGATGGGCTTAATAGAAGGTTAGATTCTACAGAAGAAAAGATTGCTGAACTGGAAATCATAGCAATAGAAAATGAAGCACAGAAAGAAAAAAGAAGGAAAAAGAAATTTAAGAGAGCTTCAGTGATTTGGTGGACAATGAAGGAGTCTAATCTTACCAATGTGTAATTGAAAGGAAAGCAGAAAAAATATTAGAAAAAATATAGCCAAAATTTTTCCATATTTTAAGAAAACTATACACATATAAATCCAAGAATTTTAATAAACTCTAAGCAGGATCAACCCCAGAAAATCAAGCAAAGACAAATTACACCAGGGGGCAGCATGTTGGATTAAGAATCTCCTCAGACTTAATATCCAAAACAAAGGAAGTCAGAAAACAATAAAGACATTTTTTAAATGATTAAAGAAAAAATATTTTCATCCTAGAAATCTGTATCCAGTAAAACTATATTTCAAAAATGGAGGAGAAAAAAACCCTTTTTCAGACAGCAAGAGCTGAGAGAATCTATTGCTGGCAGACCTGCAGTATAAAAAATATTAAAGGAAGTTCTTCAGACAGAAGGGAAACAATATCAGAAGAAAACATAGATCTACAGAAAAGAATAAAAAGCAGCAGAAATGATAAATATTAGAGAATGTTCTTTTTTGTTCCTTTAAAAGATAATTGACTGTTTACAGCAAAAATAATAATGTATTATGAGGCTAAACATAAGTAGAAGCAAAATATATAAAAATGTTAGCACAAAGAACAGGAGGAGGGGGAAATGAAAATATATACTGTAGAATTTTTACATTTTATATGAAGTGCCATAATATTATTTGATAAGTTAAAGATGCATATGTAATCCTAGAACATGCACTTTAAAAAAAAAAAAAAAGTCATATAGCTAATCAACCAACCAAACCAATAGGGGATACAAGATGAAATCATAAAAAGCTTCATTTAACCCAAAAGAAAGCAGAAAAGAAGAAAAAAGGAAGAAAAAACAGATAAATAGAAAATAGGATCATATAGTTTGAAATTAATCATATTGATAATTATATTAACTATATTTTATCTAAATATTCCATTTAAAAGCAGAGATTATCAGACTGGATAAAAAAATCATGCTAGCTACAATAAAACACAATTAAATATGAATCCACAAATGAGTTTAAGGTAAATGAATGGAGAAGCAAACATGAATCAAAAGAAAGCAGGAATGACTTATATTAGTATCAGACCAAGTTTTTCCAAAATAGAGACTATTACGCATGATAAGGAGGGCCATTTCCCAATGATCAAGAGGCTAGATCATCATGAAGACGGAAGAAATTTCGACTCAATAATAAAGCTTCAAAATATATGACTTCAAAGTACTCCCTCAGTAAATTGATCCATAAAAAGTAGAGAGAAAATCAACAAGGATATAGCAGACTTGAACTTGACTTTACTGACATTTACAGAGTACTCCACCCAATATGGGCAGAATATATATTCTTTACAATTATGTGAAGAATAGTTACCAAGATAGATTATATGCTTATCCATAAAAAAATCTCAGTTAATTTATAAAGTTGAAATATTACATAAGTGGTATCTAGTTAGACAAAGTTAAATTTGAAATCTAAGGGTGCTTCCATGTGTAACCTAAAAATTATAATCTTGTGGCCAAATGTTTTGAGAACTTTCAATTTCAATAAACTCAAATTTTTATAAGAATTCTTAGGGTCTTTAGTATGCTACTGTTAATTTAAAATATCCAAGATATTCTCATGTTTTCAGTCATTCCCAAACTGGAGTAGTTTTCTCTGTAATATGTGTTTGAAAAATATTCCCCTAGTTTATCTAGAAATTCTGTTAAAGGGATATATGAAATCATTTTTCTATTATCCCTCAGTTTCACACAGTGACAGAGATTTGCTCTTTGAGATTCTGGGCAAGAATTGAAAAAAGATTATTAGGAAGAGATTTTGTAAGCTTTTAGAAAAGGAAGCAATCATGATTATTAGATTTCATGGGTTCATCAAGAATAAACCACCCATGTTAGAGTCATGTCCTTCTTTGGCAAGTTGGACTTATGCAGAACATGTTTGGGTTTCAACATGGTGCCAGAGTCTCTCATGACCTCTTTGTGAACAGGTGGAACAATATGAGGATAATTTAGTATAAATAAGGTAATTCACAGGAAATCCAAGGGTTGGATTCAAAGGGTCAATGTTTATCTGAATGATGATATTTCTAGAGACAGGATTCTTCCTTCAACCTGTGTGTGTGTGAGGGTTGAGGAGAGGTTGTGTGTGTGCGTATGTGTGTGTGTGTGTGTGTGTATTTCTATTTTCTTTTACATTTTAAACATGATATTTTAAACAAGAATGTCATACTGATAGGAATTTTAGCTGATTCAAAATTGAGAAGGGTGTTTAAAATATTTGGTTCCAGAATTGTTATCCATAAAGAACTCAAGTGACTCTGAAACAATAGATTAACATTTGAAATAAATAAAGGTTTATAGATAAAGGTAAATTTATGTCACTGGTTTCACAGTAAAATAATTGTGCTAGAAAAATGTGATATGTAAAAGGATTTAAGGATGCATATTCTTTTTCTCTTTCTGCCTCTGTAGTATGATCTCACAACACATTAAAATGGAAAAATGAACTGATATAAGGGATGTGATAGACACATTTTTATCTAAGCTACTCAGAGTCCCACATGGAGTTTGACCTTCTATTGAGAACACCACAGTTTAAGAAGAAAACTGGAATGCTTGTGGAGTACCGGTAATCAAATGGAGAAGAGATTTGAATTCATTTCATAGGAGGAAGTCAAAAGAGCAAAGGATTTTTGACCTGGACAAGAAAGGATTCTATAAGACCATATTATTTGTCTTCAACATCAAAGAACTATTACTTGAGAAAGGGTTACATTTTTTCTTTGTGCCCATAGAGTACAACGAGGACTAGCAATTGAAAGACTCACGAAGCCAGCTTGAGATAACAAGTGAGAATTTTCCAACACCGCTGTCTGAAAGTGTGCTGAGATCTCTGCCTCGTGGTGAGTAGACAAACACTAGAGGTGTTCACGCAGAGTGTAGTTAACCACTTAGCTGAATAGAAATGCTGGCAGCTGACTTTCAGTGTTCCCTTCAATATTTGGAGTCTTTAATTTTATAGAGACAACAGTGGGTGGAAATTAGCATACATTTTCTAGCATAATTTTATTGGATACCTTCAATGTGCAACTGGATTAAACTAGAAACAAACAATTGAACAACAACAACAACAGCACGTACAAGTTAAAGCAAGCAGGCAGTTGTTGGTAAGAAGAGAACTAACAGGATTTGAGCATGTTCCAATCGCTATTCTAAACACTCACCAAACAATTGTTATTTACTTTTGGACAAAGATCTCTGGTGTATATGTTCAACATTCTTTAGGAGAGCTGACTGCTGAATGTTCTCATCCCCATCGCTATTGTGAGTCTTTAAGTCTTGGCAAAGGAAGAAGCCAAGGGACCCTTTAGTCTATAGAAGGTGAACGTTCTTGGCTGTGATGGAAGTAACTCTGCAGTTACCTGGGGCTCATGCTTTCTATCTCGCACATTGAAAAGACTTCCCAGGAAGAGCTGCCAAGACAGTCAAGGTCCATGTGGCCTCTACAAGCCACATCCAGGACACTTTGGGGAAGGTATAACTTAGCCTCCACGTAGCACCCTCAAAAGATAAGGCTTATATTCTACCCCCTTTCTTGTCCCCAAATCCTCCATGTCCAGGGTTCTTTATTGCTCTATTAAATAGTTACCATCTGTCTAAAAGTATGTTGAAGATCTCATTTTTGTATTTTAGACCCTTACTGCTCAAAATATGCATCTGCATCTGGGCGCTTGTGAGACGTGCAGGTTCTTGGGCCTCACACCAGAACTACTAAACCAGAATACACACTCTAATGAGATTTCCAAGTGATTTGAATGCACATTAAAATTTGAGAAGCACTCTTTTAGACTCTCTGCTTACAAGCTTATACATTTCATAAGCATGTTGTGTGGTTATGCAGTATTTTCTCACATTGTTCTAATTTTACTTTTTTAATGAATGCTTCAAGATGTAGCCCTTGGTTTGAGGACAATGAAATTTCTGGAACTATTGCTTAAACTAGAATCTTCAACTAATTCTTCACTTTCAATCTTTAGAACCCAACTGGCCATCAATTATATAATAGAATTTTAAATCCTATTTCTGAACTGTTTCTCTTCTACCCTGCGTCAGTAGAACTGGATCAGGCTTTATCATCTCAGTCTAGACTACAAAAGGCTCTCTGTTTCGGGTTTATCTCTGCTCTCATCCATTTTTCAAACTTTGGGCAAAGATAATTTTTATCAAAAGCATACCTGTCTAAAGATAGTGCCATTACTTTCTAGTTTATATTCAAATCCTTCTCTAATCAGTCTCCAATAACTTTTTAGTTTCTTCTATTACCACATGCCTACGAAACACATTAATTCTGATTATGAGCTACTCCTGGCCATTCATGCATTTCCATTTTTCTGAAAGCCCATTCTTACACTTCCCTCTCCTCTTCTTTTCAGACTCATCATGAAAATAAGCCTCCCACAGTCTTCTCAGGAAGAATGACTTGCTTCCTCTTCTGCTAATGCAACACGGTTGACATGCTTCTGTTGTTGTGTTTCAGTGCCATTTATTTTCTTGTCTTCATACACTGCTAGATTATGAGTACCTGGAAGGTAAGAATAAGGAAAGCATTATATAGTTCTATTTTTATTTAAAAAATGTTCCGGGGTAAAAAAAACCATACAAAAATCAATTTTCCTACTTGCTACTGCGTGTATCTTAGGAGAGTTACCCCTCTCTCTAAACCTCACTTTCCTTACTTACAATATGGGGATATTACACTTGGATGGATTTCGTGAGGATTAAAATAAAGCATGAAGGTTTAGTTTGCATATTGAGTTTGACTCAATTTTTTTCTTGAAAGAAATGGTATATTGGGTGGCAATTAGACAGGGGCAGGAGTTATGAAAAGTAATATGAATTAAAATGCTAGGATTAGAAGACAAGGTGGAGACTTGATCTCTTTCTTGATAAGAAAGAGAAAGAAGCCCAATAATTAGAACTAAGATATAAGATTAGATGTTTCACAGTGACTCGACTGTGTGCTGAGTTTCCTGGAAGGGAGTTTCTGAGGATGGATCCCAGTGCCCCCGAGTGGATGGGCACAGGTGATGCATAGTTAGGGAACAACCATGTCTCTATAAAGTGACCTGTGGTCACTGGTGTAAAGTGTGGGGTGATGTTTTCCATTTTGTTTCTAATATCCTTCCTGATGACAGCATTTTGTGGGTCTTGGCATGTGAGAAGAATGTAATTTTTTTCCTTCCTTCCCTTTTTGTCTGTCCTTTCTCCCTCCCTCTCTCTTTTTCTTTCATTTCCTCTTTATTCTCCCTGCTGAAAATGTCAGAAAGATTTAGTGGAGTTAGCTTAGTGACAATGAATATTTGTTCAACATACACTCAATTAAAACCAACAGACAGAGCACACACAGTTGGAGACAATTTCTTGTTATTATCAGCCCTGACACATTTGAACTAATACCCTGGAATGGAAAGAGTGACCTGCCATTTTCTATAAGTCAAATGCAGTGATTCTGATTGAAGAAGTTTGTGTTAAATTGAAGACACAATCCACATAATAATAATAATAAAAAAATCTTAAGCCTTATTTCCTAAGATGTGTCTTTAAAAATTTTATTTTTAGAACACTTACTAAACATACAACAAATTCTCATTCACTTCAAAGGAAAGTAGGAAGTGAGAAAGAGGTGTATTTCCTGGATTCCAACCCCGGATATAGCCAGGACTGAGGCAGGCTTCAGGATTTCGGGTTGGAATAGCAGGAATCTACAGACGTCTCAGACTCTTAATATGTCTGAGCCCAGAACAGGCTGAGCTTGCAGATCACCTACGCACCAGGTGCCTTGGTCATAGCCATGTGCCAGGTTGCTTTCATGGGTGTGCTGCCACATTTTCATAAATGCATATTTGCTTTTGCTAGAGCTGAGTGTATATGCTGTTTTAGGGATATGGTATAGGATTGAGTGTAATTTGTTTCAAGAAAGAAGAGTCAGAGTGTGGTACCAAGATAATAGCAAAAGAAGAGGGGCATAGACTGAATCAGGTGGGACCTGGGTCTTGTGAGTGTGGGAGGAGCACAGCTAGGGAAGAACACAGTTTTACTCATACAGAGACATGATGCTAGTGGGCTGATGGCTGGGTGAACAAACAATGTGGCAACTATGTATGTATCCATGTGGATATTTTTATGCTACAGTAGTGACTGGCTTGTAGTTTTTGTTTACAGGTCTAATGTTGTTTTGAGTGTTTTGTTTCTTTCAGGTTTACAGCCATAATTCTAGGATTTAAGTGTGCTGACAAAAATGAGTTAATAATCACTGCAACAGTACTGTTACTGGTTTTTGTTCCTTTCTCAAATTTGTAAGAAGTGTGAGAAAATGTTTAATTCTTATTGGATGGCTATATATATATACCAGATTGTGCCAGGTATTTTGCTTATCTTATAAAACACTCCAAATCATTAAGGTAGGGATTAACATTCCCATTTTATAGATAAGGAAACCAAAGTTTAAAGGGTTTATTTAAGTTTTTCAAGATCACAAAACAAGTGAAGCTGAGCTTTAAATCCAGATCATTGGTTTTCTATTCTATTCCTTTCCTTATTATTATATGTGCCTCTTTAATCTTGTCATCCCTTTAGATGGAAGCAATAAATTGTAACGTTGACTAAATAATTTATATGTTTATAAATTCTATTTCTATGGCTCAGATGACAAGACCCATGATCATACACATTCTGAGATAGATGCAGGCCTGGGCTCTGTTCTTGTCTTTACTATTGACTGCATGACCTTTAGTACCTCAGTTTTCTAATCTGTAAAATTGGGAGATTTGGACCATTTGCTTTCTACACCCATTCAAGCACTAATCTTCTATGTCCACATGAAGCTTATGTATAAAAACTTCCACTTGAAATCTATTTGGGTACAAGTATATAAGATAGAGTAGATAGAGACTTGAGTAGCATTAGTGGAAACTTTTAGGGGAGCAGAGCTCATGGCTTAATAGAGTTCAGCTTAAGTGCTGAGTTCAATCTCAATATCATGTATTTCATGATGGATGAGTGGGAATTGGTAAAGTTCAATTAGAAATAGCTACTGCTAAGACAATGTTGGATCATGGTAAAGTAGGAAAAAATATGCATTTTGTAATAACAGACATTTGAATTTGAATCCTGATTTGATCATTTACTAGTTACACATAAACTGAACATAACTGATTCTCAGTTTTCCATTGTAAATTGGGAGTACTTGTAAGGCTCTTACGAGAATCAAGTGACATAAGGGGAACTAAACAGCCAGCACGTGACATGACACACAGTCCTGGTATGTGGTAAGGTACTTAAGTGCTAATCTCCTCTTCTTCTCTCCTATATATGTGACACTGGCACACACTTTGCAAAATAAAATATGAGCCACATCAGTACAAAGTTCCCCAGATGACATCTCTGGACCATCAAACAATTAGATCAGAACTGCAGAAAAGAGTGTAGATCCATTCCATTCCCACTTCCTGTTTCAGAAGAACCACACTTTTCCTTTCCATGGTCTTTGATTTTCTAACAATCTCGGGGTAATCCCTTTTGCATTAAGTTAGACGTATGCAGACATGGAGGCCTGGCCACACACCGTAGATGTTTGGTTTTCCTTCTCCTGCCATCTCATATGAGGACCCCTTGATCGGAGCTGTTGCCAGGTAATGGGCTCTCCATGTTCCTTCTAGCAGCTGCTATTGATGTATGGTGTCTGGTGGTGTTTAAACACCTGGTTCAATATTTACCTGTGATGGCTTCACTTTACTCTCTGACCTTACAGAATGTAGCTGTCCAGAAAACTATACCTTGGGGATTGCTATGAAGTATCCCAAGGCTGACCACTCCTCGTTTCCAGAAACATTCTTCCAGGTAATAGGTTCTGGGCTGATGGTTGCTGCCATCTTTCCTTGGACCCTTGAAGCTGTGAGTACAAGGAACATGATGAATGAATTAAAAGAAGCACATCCCAAGTTTATGGGTAATGGAAAGAAACGAGAGAATGAGTGTTTTGTTTGCCTTTACTATACCCTTTTACGGGTCAAGAGAAGAAATAAAAGAAGGTCCCAGGTTCTGTAACTCTTTTTCAGCTCCAATGCTCACTTGCAAAGTCACATTGGTATAGTACATAGCAGTGCATAGTGTTTTCAGATCCACTATTTCATTCCAGCAGACCCAGGGTTCAGCATGTTTCTGGTGTTATTATCCCCATTTGTAGCTGGAAGATGGAGGGTCTAGAGGGAGTATTTAACTTCCCAAGCCATTTCAAATCCTCTTTGTTTTTTTTTTTTTCTTTCTTTCTTTGAGACAGAGTCTTGCTTTGTTGCTCAGGCTAGAGTAAGTGCCATGGCATCAGCCTAGCTCACAGCAGCCTCAAACTCCTGGGCTCAAGCAATCTTGCTGCCTCAGCTTCCCGAGTAGCTGGGACTACAGGCATATGCCACCATGCTCGGCTAATTTTTTTTTTTATATATATTAGTTGGCCAATTAATTTCTTTCTATTTATGGTAGAGACGGGGGTCTCGCTCTTGTTCAGGCTGGTTTCGAACTCCTGACCTCGAGCAATCCAACGCCTCAGTCTCCCAGAGTGCTAGGATTACAGGCGTGAGCCACCGCGCCCGGCCTCAAATCCTCTTTGGAATGAAGTGGCCAGTAATCAGAAAAAGTATAACATATAACTTGTTCAAAGAAATAGATACAACTCCTTCACAAGTAGATGTTACCATAGGACTGTTAACATCAACCCATTTTACAGATGAGAAAATATGGCTACCACTCATGTCTTGATTTGCTTGAGTCTATCAAATAATTTGAAGAATGATGGAGGGGATGCAATGCAAAAATTTTGCGCACTGTTAAAACAAAATATTTTGTGGTAGGAAGTGATGTTATGGAATTTGGAAACATGGACATGGGTTCAGATAAGTCTGTCTTTGAATCCTTGCTCCATTAGGGGCAAGTGACTTAACTCTTACGGTGGTGATCCTGGTCGCTAATCACTGTGTGAGTTTTCAGTCACTCTGTGCCTCGGTTTCCTAATTTTTTAAATGGAAATGAGAAATTTCAAATTAGTACTGCTATGAGAACTGAAGTCAATAGCGTGTCTGAGCTAAACGCTGGGGGTTCATTGTCAGTGTTTACAATTCCGGAAAGGTGTTTGTCTGTGTCTTTGGCTAGGCCTGTGGGAGTTGAGGAGCAAAGATGCACTGGCTTGCAGCAAACCTCCCCTGCAGGTACATAGTCCTGACTTGCTGGCCAGGTCTGTGTCCTGTGTAATTACAATGACATCTCAATATGTTCTCATGTCTCAAGTGGTCTTGCTTGTATCACATTTGCATTTGAAAGTTATAGCTCCGGAACCATAAACGCTGAACAGTCTCCAGGTAACTTGATGCCAGGCAGAGCAAAGAGCGCGCCTTCAAAATACTGCCAGGAAGATTCACTTTTTATAGCACCTTTTATAGGAATTCCCGTGGAAGAGAATTCTCAGGAGAAGGATTTGGCTTCTTGGTTTGAAACACATCTGGTTCTTTGAGTTGTCAAAGAGTAAGTAGTCCATAACAATCGAGAGAATGAGGTAACTGTGAAATTGGAGCTGGACAAAGTCAGGAGAAATTCAAACTGCAGACGGTTTTGTTTATCTTCCCAAACATCCTGCTGCTTCATAAAATAGATTTAAATTCTTTAAGTGAACCAAAATGAAAAACCAGCAGAGTCCCAATGGATCAATGCTGATGTAATTAATTCACATAATTCAAACGGTACTTTCTAATTTGTGCTTTCCCTTCTTACGCCCATTTTTTCTGCCTTTTGGACAGTTCTCTGCCTAACACTGTCTTCTGTAACGTGTGGGTAGAGAAGGAAAAGAGATCCAGTAAGGTAACGATTTTGTAATCTAATATCTTAGTCACTTAAGAAATGTCTACCAGATGAAGGAAATCTGCTGACTGGCAGATCTGGACTCCCAGTTCTGGCGTTGCCATGACTCACATTAGTCCGTTTTGTGCTCAATCTCTATGTAGACAGCTGATTGGGCCATCAGAATTCATAATCAGAGGTTTTCCTTTGGGCTCTGGAAGTTCTTCATATTTCTGTGATAACCTTGTGGACTAGAGAAAATATTCAGATTCAGAATTCTCTGAAAATTCAACTGCAACTGAGCCAGTAGAGATATCCAATTATCCTAGGCAGAATAAATTTCTGTCTCCTGTGAACTCTTAAATAACAGTATTTATGTATTAAAACAATCGATCTCATGGAAACAGAGAGTAGAATGATGGTTAGCAGAGGCTGGTAAAGGGTAGCAGGGAGGGGGATAAAGTGGGGCTGGTTAATGAGTGCAAAAATATAGTGAGATGGTTAGATAGAATAAATAGTATTTGACAGCACAACAAAGTGACTATAATAAACAATAAGTTCACGTATACTTCAAAATAACTCAAAGAGTGGAAATGGAATGTCTGTAACACAAAAAAATGATAAATGTCCGAGCTGATAGATACCCCAATTACTCTGATTTGATTAATATACATTTTATGCCTGTATCAAAACATCATATGCACCCTCTAATTATTCCATACCTATAATAATTAAAAATTTTTAAAAACCCACAGTATTTTGTACTCCCTTTGGCAATTATCACGTACTGCCCTGGGTGGTACTGCTTTGTGGAGCCCCATGTCCTTCCCCGGAGTGCAACGCGATGATCACCTCGAGGGCATCCCTGTATTCACCCTTGTCGTCTATAGAGCTACGTTTATAATTTTAAATTTTCTATTGGTGACAAAAATCAAAAACGGAAAAACAGGTGAAATGAACTTTAATACAGTAGTCTCCCCTTATCTGTGATTTTGATTTCTGTGGTTTCAGTTACCTGTGATCAAGGACAGTCTGAAAATATTTTCAGAGAGATCACATTCACTTAACTTTTATTACAGTATATTGTTTCAATTCTTCTGTTTTATTATTATCATTGTTAATATCTTACTGTGCCTAATTTGTAAATTATACCTTATCACATCACAGCCTAAGTATTTTTGTGTTTCCATTTCCCCATAGATGATAAGCCTCCACATGCTGGGGCATTGTACTATTTATCTATGTATCCCTCACTATGCACCGCACATTTACTGCACATAGTAAGTACTCAAGGCATTTTTAATATATAAGAAATGAATAACTCCATTTTTTGCAGCATGAGAAGTTGAGATCTATTCAAGACAAGAGCTGTCTTGTTGAGATCTCTAACAAGATGGCTTGTTAGATTATACTTCTGGTCTGAACTGAAAAGAAAAATATTATTAGAAATTAATAAATGTGACATTAGCATTGCATTTCCACCCCAATATTTATTGAGCTGATGGAGATTTCCTGTGATATTGAAACTAAATAATTGGCTTTAATAGGACAATGATGGGCCCTGAGGAGAGGTAAAGTGGTTATGATTGCTAAGTGATAGAAATTTTGTAAAACACCACCAGCTAATTCACAAATTCACTAGTATCCGGAATTTAAACTTAGATAAACTCCAAGTCTGCACTGCCAATCAGGGAACATTCCCAGCGTTGGTCAGAGCTGAGCTGTAACAACCAATACAGGGTCTCCTTTTGTTCTTAGGGTTTGGCTGTTGGGGACACAACACATATGTATTGACCCCAAGAAGCTTCTTCTTTGACCTCTCTTTCTGGGGTTCATGTCCATTCCTTAAGTTCCATCAGATTATTTGGAGGTGAGGCTAGCATGAGAATGATGGTGTTAAGCAAATCAATTTTAGGCATGATAGCATTGTGTAGAAGGTATTAAATTTTGTTTGTTCTTGCTATCCTTTATGCCTGCTGCTGACTGCCATTCACATCTTCTCAGGCTTTGGCACAGTCTAAGCAAAGTAAACAGTTAATTCAATCAACAAGTATTTATCTGTTGCACTGAAGTTCAAATTACTTGGTTAGGTACTGGGGTGCAGACATGCATAAAAAGTGGCTGTCTTCTCATGTGTGGCTGGAGAGATGAAAAAACATACAATTACAAGGAAGTATTATAAGAGTAGTGGTAGAATTATGCGGAGACTGCCCTGGGAGTACAGAGTAAGGAAAATTAATACTTGTTATGTATTAGATAAATATTAAAAAAGAAAAACTGTTAGGCTCTAATTCTCTTTGGTCAGGTGACTTTAAGTAGGTAAATTAACCCGTCTAAAGCTCAGTTTTATTGCAAAATGGGCATAATTAAAGTTCTTATCTCTGTGGATGAAGTTGAATAAGACCACAGGAAAGGGCTAGCAAGCAGCAAGAGGACTGTTTACATGAGTTGATGCACACAGAGCACTTGGCATAGTGGTAAGTGTTGAATAAGTGTTCACAATTGTCATTATTATCTAAAAAGGAGACAATTCTTTGACATGTATAGGTTTATACATTTTTTTGTAATTGAACAGACTGTGACAGAATTTTGCTTAATATCTAGACTGGAGGTCTTCTGGTGACAGAATGAAAATTCATGTATATATTTCTCAAATCAGGATTTTTCTAATCCAATTCAAAGTCCAATGGAAGAGTGATTAGAGGAAACATGTTCTGTCAGTTTGAAGAGCTATTATAAAGCCAAAACAATTTACAGCTTGTGGTATTGGGACAAGAATAGTTGGATAGATCAATGAAATAGAATAGAAAATTCAGAGGCAACTTTAACTGTGGTCCAAAAATATTAAATGGAAAATTCCAGAAATAAGCAGTATATACGTTTTAAATTGACTATAAGTACAGCTTTCTGAGTAGCATGCATGAGTTCTGAGTAGCAGGATGAAATCGCTCAGCATTCTGCGACTTCCCACATGGGACAGCGTCCAGGTATCCACGCTGACTACGCTGCATGCTAGTAGTCTTTGAGTAGCCACCTCAGTCATCCAGATCAACTGCTGTGGTCTCACAGTGCTTTTGTCCAAGTAAATCTTCTTTTACTTAATAATGGCTCCAAAGAGCAAGAGTAGTGATGCTGGCCTGTGGCTCCAGTCGTTCCATTTTATTATCAGTTGTTGCTATTAACATCTTACTGTGCCTAATTTAAAAATTAAACTTTATCATGGGTATGTATAATTAGGAAAAAACATAGTATATATAAGGTTTGGTACTATTTGGAATTACAGGCATCCACTGGGGGTCTTGGAACATATCCCCCGAGCATAAGTGTGGACTATTGTAATTTTATATGATGGGAAATACCTTTTCAGTATGATCACACAACATTCTGAACTTTCTCTTTCATGACAGTCCCCGCACAGATATTAATAGTGGGTGTCTGCCTCCTCATTGCACTAGAACATGCATGAGAGTGGAGGCCATGACCACCTGGCTCACTGCCGCCCCCCTGTGTCTAAGCAGTGCTTGACACAGTTGGCCACTCAAAAAACGACTAGGCCAAATGAATTGAACAGCAGAAGAAACCAAGGCAAACAGAGGTTTGATTAGATAAAAATGAAAGCAAAACATACTTTGGTGCCATTATAAATCATTGTAGAGGATAAGTAATTTCAACATGGTGAAATAAAGACCTTTCCACTTTTTTCTCTTCTCAAAAATCAACCCCCCCCCCACCGAAATAAGGCAACAGAAAGACGAAACTCCATAAGTAACCATCTTCTGTGAAACTCTTTGATAAATGGAAGAATGGTAAGTCAACCCATGACGCAGAGGGAATTAAAGCTAAGCGCCTGCAGCCTGCAGCACTAATGGGAAACGATACGATTTACCCCAAACTTGCATAGCCATGGAATTAGCAGCTCCAAGCTCTGAGAAAGTTGAGAATAAAATGTATGTGCAATGTGATGATTTATTTGAAAGTCTTTATATGGATCAGTTAGATCCCTAGATGCTCACTCCCTCCCCAGAATAAGCTAGTGACTCTGGAGGGATGCAACCAGAGGGGCCAGAGAGAATGGCAGGCACTGAGAACTGGGGTACTGAGTCTTGGAGCAGAAAAAAGTCTTGGAGCTGGACTATGTGAAAGTCTTCTCAGCCAACAGTTCCCAGTTCCAGAGTTCACCAGCCACAATGGTGCTTTTCAGGATAGAGGGGAGAGAAGTCTTCCTTGGAAAGCTGGCACCATCACAGAGAAAAGATTACGGGTACTGACTTTGAATATTGCCATTGGGAAAGGCAGCTGGGCAGCAAGGTCACCTCACACTGACACACACTGGTCGACAGGCCTTGTCTCACTCCTAGACCCAGGACCTCCAGTCTGCACTTTTTGTGTCCCATTTAAGAAAATGTGGACTCGCAATGGTTGCTAGCGTTTGAGGAAGCTTCTAACATGCAATAAGCAGATTAAGGCAGCCAACAAACAAACAAGCAACCAAAGAGCAAACAAGGGGGAGATTTAGAGTCAATAGAAATGTGCAGGTAGAACAAACCATTTAAAAATGAAACCTACCACTAATATCTCTGAAGAGACATGAAAACATATAGGTACAGATATAGAAAGCTACTGGAAGATGTTCATTAGAGAAATATCATCTGACTCATGTTTTGCAAGCCCTCTCTGGCTGTGATGAAAATAGTATGTAGGGGAAAAGGGCAGAAGCAGAAGCTTTGTTTGGAGGCTCTGAAATCAGCAGGAGTGAGAAGTAGCTGGATTCTGGATATATTCTTTATGCAGAGCTAGCAGACTTTGCTGATGAATTGCATGTGAAAAATAATAAAAACGGAAGAGACAAGAATGGCAAAATAGATGCTAGGCTTCTTTGAAGCAGTGTTTCTAACACATTGTCCATGATTCTTTTGTAATGGTTTCCTGGAGTTCATTCCAAAGTTGTTGGGTTTTGCAAAGATATGGCTTATCTTGTCACTGGTATGCTCAGTTGTGAGTCCTTCATTCTTGCCTTTCACTTGTCATTCAGAGCCATCAATGGAGACCAGAGCTCTGACTACAACATTAGAATGACGCTCATCCAGAATTCCTTTAATGAAGGCTTACTCATGGTCCAATACTGCAAATCTCATTAACCTGACCAATCTATCCTTCTAACCTGATCATCTTACCACTGCACAGCTGGTAAACTGGAGAAAGAGGTGAAATGAGTTTCCTAGCTCACAAGGGAACAGGGTCAGAGCTACACAAAACCTCTGCTTTTCATGGAAAAAATCCTCCAAACATACGTGCAAATCACTAAAAGCAGAAAATAAAACAAACAAACAAAAAAATTAAGGAGAACACTTCCATCTTACAACAGTGAAAAATCAACTTGTCCCAGGGATTGGGTGAAAGAATCAGAAAGTGTAGCTAAAAATGACCTTCAGTGGGTAATTACTTTCCTTTAAATCATATGGCTTACCTATAAAATTTATGTAAATTTTAAATTTTACTTCCCATTATTTCTATGCTTTTTTTTAAAAGAAAAGTAATATTTTTAATTATTTACTATTAAGTAAAATTGATGCACTGGGTAGAGTCAATATTTTTATCCTGTTGCTTTATATACCCATACTTCCATGTATACTACAAGGGTAACCAAAGGCCATTTGTATTAGATTGGGGCTAAAAGATGGCACAGTGAAATGGTGTAATTGAGGAGGGTCTAATAAAGGCATTATTTTAAACAGGGCTGGGAAGAGTTCAGGAAAATCAATATAGACTAGTGAGACACTGCAGTGGGGGTTGAGTGGTATCTTTCCCAAGAAGGAGGTGGCCTCAAACCATGGAATACATACAGATAACTCCCAGGAGCTGGAAAAGCCAAGGAGTGGATTTCCCCCTAGAGCCTCTGGAAGCCACTTAATTTCATGGTAATACTGGGCCAGGTACAAGAAACTAATATAGTCACCCTTGGGCCAGCAAACTTGAGGAGCCGTTGGCTCCACCAGGTCTGAAGCATCACAGGAAGGGAGTGGCTACTAGCGCTGTGGCTGCAGCTGTAGCTGGAGAGAGCCACTTGGCAAGTGCTGTGGCCTTTGCTGGAGAAATGTCCCCAACAAGAAGGGAGTTGGGGTGGGGGAGGCTACATACCCTGACCTCTGCCTCCCTCCTTCCTCTGATCTTTTCTCCATGACCCATTGATGTCAATCAGAAGCCTGGCATCACGGGAGCCTGGCTGATGCAACCCACACAAGTCAGCCTCCCTGGGGAGAGCAGAGTGGAGCAAGGTGGATCTAAGAGGGGGAACAGATAAATATTATTATTATTATTATTATTGTTAATATTACCCACCATAATATTTGTACTCCAGTTTGATAACTTCTGCGAGGTGAAAAGAATATTGCCTTAAGAGTCAAGGAGTCTTGGATTCTAGTCTTTCTGACACTACCTGTGTGCTCAGGTATCTCTGTGCTTCATTTTTCATTGTATTCAAAGACTGACATTTGTTTTAACATTTGAGAAATTGAAGAGTTGAGGATGTCTCAGGGATCATTAGCCACTGAGACTCAGAAGGGGAAAGAGACTTATTATGCCACATGACCAACCAGGTCAAAGTGGGGACAGGATCTCCCATGTTTTAGTGCCCAGAATAGTTTTCTGGGCCCTATGGAAGAGACCTATTGTTAAACACTTAAAAAAGTGGAAAGTGCTACATGTGCATGAGGTGAGTGAAAGAAAATCGCCTTGTTGACTGGGGGCTCCTGTTTCCTGGGGAATACCGGGTGACTCTGTTTCTGGGCCTTTCAGCGTGCTGCTCCCTAAGTCTCCTCCCCTTATTCTCATCCCTCCTGTGTATCTGTCTCAGCAATACCCTTTGTGACCAACCAAGGCAGACCAGTCTTAAAATTCTTTGGGCTGATTTTGTGCTTTGTACATTTCTCTACTATTTGACTTACCATACTGAATTGAAGTCATTACTCTAGTCCTGATGCTGTCCTTAGACGGTGAGTCCCTGAAGCCAAGGGAAGTGCTGTGTTTCTCTTCACCTTCAATTCTTAGCACAGTGGCTGGCATCCAGTAGGTCCTCAGTATTATTTTTGAATGAATGACAAATGGCAATGAAATGCCTGAAATTTTTTTAGGGGATGACATTCTAACCATCTAGATGTACCCAATTATTTGTAGGATGTGCTTAGATTCATGCTAGGATTCAAAAATAGGTCAGTTAAAATTTATTGATCAGTTTTAATTGAATTAATAAACCTGTCCCAATATTTTTCACCCACCAAAGTGTGTTCCCATAGCATTTTGAACAAACATAGATCTAGAAGATACATGGAATTATCATTCTGTAAGAGCCCCCACTCTGGTGGGAGCCCTGGAGGATGGAAGTATGTCTTCTTGTATTTCCAGCACATATCACAATGTCCAGCACAGCAGAGTCAATTAAGGTTTGTTCAAATTGACAGAATATCTACAGAATTGAGATTAATTTTCTGTATCTTTGAGAATTGTCACAGAATGTGAAAAGTGGCTGAATGGATTTTTACTAATTTTTGATGGTGTGCTTTTTGGAATTGTATGATGTTAATTAAAAAAAAAATCTTTAGCATATGCAAGATTTATTTTTGAAGGGAGTCCTAGGGAGGAACTCAAAGGGTCATTCTTTGGAGCTTCTGAAACTGAGGATCAATGAAGAGCTGGTGTGACTTTGGATCCAGGGAGACATGGCTTATGTATGAGAAAACATAAAGTGCTTTCAAATAGAGCTCCAAAGTGAAAGGCAAGTCACTGGGGTAGGGGCTTTAAATAGTCGGTATTGATTTGTGTCTAGGCTGCTTCTCAACCGGGCATCTCCGTGTTGGCTGCTCTGGGGTGAGTAGCAGCAGAGATTTTTAATTGAACTACGGGTGATGGCTCTCACCAGCAACAGGAGACAGCTGGCTAATCTTCACGATGGCAAGTGCTTTACAAGGACCTTCTTGAACATTAGTCCTCCCAAAAACCCTGTGGGGAAGTTATTTTATCCTCAAGTTATATAAGGCAGCTGAGGCTCGGAAAGTTTAAGTGACTGGCCCAAGCTCACAGGACTACAATGTTGCCAGATGGAATGCACACCGTGCTTTCCTGATGACAAAGGTAAAGATTATTTCACTACACGATGCTGATTTTGCTAATAAAAATTGCTAGAGAATGTCATTCTTGCAGTGGATTCAGCACTCCAGTGGAGTGCTCCCTTTCCTTCTTGTTGATGGATTTGATGTTAATGAGAAGGAAGCCGGGGTGACTCGGGGATTAATCTCCAGCCTGACAGCGCTAGGGTTTCAGACGTAGCCCTTTGTCCTTCAGCAAATTTTTTATTTAGTTTCATTTTGGGGTCTAAAGGCACAGTTAGCGATTGGGAGAGGACCTCCTGAGAGAACCTCAAAGGGAAGTTTTCCTGAATGTGGCTGAGTATGTAAAAACATTTTCCTGGCTGTACTCTGCGTTAGACAATGACCAGGAAGAGAGTGAGCCCGTGGGAGACTCAGATGCTTAATGGGAGGTGATGAAAGTAATGAGGACCTATCGCACACTGTCAGCCCATGTGTCTTCTACCCTCAGCTTGTTGCCAGGGTTGGGTGTTAATCAACTGCCTCCTGGTTCTGAGTCTCTCTGACAAAGCTTCTGTCTGTCATTCAATCTCATTTACCACCAATTCCTCCCCCCCCCCCCGCCCTCTCTCCTGCCAAGTACATTGGAAGTGACATTGAGTGATTCCAAGTGGTATTTTTCCATTGATCCATTTGTCAATGTGTTTGAATGAGGAATGAGGTAGCAGGCAAAGCTGACCAGCCAGTAGAGTCTGAGAAGCATGGAATACTAGGAGGAAATCTGCTTCTATACTATTTGGGCCTCTGCTAGTACAATAGCTGAAAATTTTGCCACCTCTAACTCTTAGCTGGCCTGGGATTCTGATCTCTGTTGATTGGCTTAGCTCCTTTTAAAAACAAAGTGGAATGACTGTTGGTCCTGCAGTGTGGACGTGATGCTAAAAATTCAGAAAAGCAGTGGGTGTGACTGGGAGGAACACAGAGGTGCCACACAGTGAGTGTCATATAAATCACCTGCAGACCCTGTGCCTTCATGGCATTAGTTGGTGGCTATTAGCTTGGGCTTCAAAGACAGAGACCCAAATTCAAATATCTCTGTCAAAATTCTTTATCTCTTTGAGTTTCAATTTCTTCATGGGTAAAATAAGTATTTGATGTGTAGAGTTGTGAGGATTAATGCTTTACAATGTGGCAATACTTAGTATTGACATATGCTCATTTAATAATAGCTTTTAGCATACCACAATCTCAAGATGGCTGCACATTGAAATGACCTTTGAAAACCCCAGTGCCCACACCACGTTCCAAATCAATCACATCTGAACTTCTGATGTTGGGACACAGGTCTCAGTGTTTTTTAAATATCTAGTGATTCTAATGTGTGGCCAAGAACAAGAACTACTGGTAAACTATATTATTAACACATAAAATTTCATCTTGTGCAGATTTCATTTAGATGAAAACGAATGATGAAATAAAGCTAAAGTCTATTTATGACCAATGGTATGCTGGGTGCTTTTTGCAATATTCCCATTTTACAGATGAGCAAACCAAGGAGTTCAGGGGGTTCATGTCGTATATAATAGACCTTAAATTCCAGTGTAAGGTCTCTAAATTTCAATCAAGGCAGTTTTCACTATGTGTGGGCCAACTATGTTCTAGGCTAGTTTTGTGGCCTCATGCTTGGATTTACTTCAGAATTTACTCTGCTTGCTAAATTCTGAAATAATCCCTGCAGGAAGCGGCCAGGTGAGCATTATAAAGCATTCATTGCCCTTTCTCCCTTATAGCATAGCCAATGAGTGATTGTAGCTGATAGAGTATATGGTTATTTGATTAGCAGAGGCCTGGGAATTGGATGCAAGCACAGATTCTATTACCCAGATGGTCTCAGCCAAGTCACTTACCCTCTCTGAGCCTTCCACTCCTCATCTGTGAAACAGCCAGAGAGAACACTGAGTGGTGGAGTTGTTTTGATCACTATGGGGTGGATTAGGCCTCCAAGGCCATAGAATGAAAAGTTTATTGAAGAGAAAGAAGAGTAGTGGCCAGTGCTGGGGACCTATAAATCCTCTACCACCGAGCTTCCCAGCCAGGGCCCAGAATGGTTACAGATGTGGAAGAACCTTTACCTCCTTAGTTCTTGGGGCAGCCAGGAAGGGCTGCCAGAGCCACAAGCCACCCCTCTGGCCTATGGAGCCTGCTCTGTACCCTGAGGTTATGTTATATGATCAGAGTCTTTGTGAGTCAAGAAGGGAGGAAGGGTGGGAGGCACTGTATTTTTTGTCCCCTCCCTCATCTCCTCTGAGGTCTGCTCTGGTTGCCAGGCACTAGGAAGGTTTTGGTAAGAATAATCAACACAGCACTTTGTTGTCCACTGTAGGCACAGGATCCTAGCAACCTGGAATAACTCAGCAGTGGCCGTGGGAGCCACAGAGGGTCTGTTAATGGCCGTGATGCTTTGTGTGACACTGTTCTTGAAGGATCTGTTCCAAACAGTAACATTCCCTGCTAGGGGAGCTTAGCCCAGGCCCATGTCCAAAGAATGTTGTGGAAGATGGTGATCTTTATAGTCATAGTGGGGGTTTTTGTGCTTAAAACTTTTTATTACCAAGGAAAGAGAGACAAAGAACTGTCCACTAGGGTTTCTACTCTTCTGGAAGAAAAACATCAAATTTTTGAGAGGTTTAGCTATATTGAAAGTGAATTTGCAGACCTTAAATCAACTGCAAGAGAAAGTAGACTGAGAATGAACTATGAGGTCTAACAAATACAAAGACCCTGAAAAAAGAGCTTGAAAGCGATAGCTGTTTACTTTGTTTTTAAATAAACTCTTTTAGAAAAGTATGGAAAGAAGAGAAATCTAAATGTTTACAACAAGTTTGGCTGGTGACTGACATTCTAGGTAGGACTCAGTCCTTGGAAGACTTAACAAATCAAGTCTGCCACCAAAATATCCTTCAAAACTCGTCAGAAGAATAGACAACAGCAGGCAGCATGAGAGGCTCTGGAGGAAAATTCCAACCTTCAGAGAAGCAGGTAGCTGCTGTTACAAGAATCTCAAAAGTGGAAGGGAAGATTAGGCACATTTCATAAAGAGACAATAAAACTTCAGAAAACCCTGAACTGCCTGTGGAGTTATTTCTTAATATTATAATAAAGAGAGATTAAGTGTTAGGTGAACACTTGCTAATGGTAAGTGGTTGGTCTGCTTTCCTGGGGAATGCAACATGGATCATGAGAAGCTGGAGTTGGTTAGAGTAAAGGCATCTCATGGAGACCTCGTACACAATCAATCAGAGGAGTTTCGAATATGGTGGAATTAGATATTTACAATATCTCAAAATGAGAGTTCTGTCAGCAGAGAAATCTTGACAACACAACAAAGGAAAATGCTTAAAGGTTGATTGAGGAAGAACATAAAGATTCTGAAAAATGTCCTTCTATTCTTGATGTTATCAGTGGCATACTTGGCAGAGGCACAACCTGGAATCCCCTGGATGATCAGATCCCCGAGGAATGAGGAGCATCAGGCTGTGATGGTGTCATGGTGCAGGTACAAATGGCCCAGTGATCATGGTCAATCAGTTGCCAGTCCCTGGAGTCCTTCCAGTGTGGCCAAGTCCATCCTGAGTCAGGTTCATCACAAGAGCAAGACAGAGCTTGTCTTGGTGCTCCTCATGCGAGTAGAAGCTCAACAGCTTCCTTTGATTCAACCCTCCCATAAGAGAGGAGAGCATCTAGCCCAGGCCCTGGTCCTTTGCATTGTCCTCCAGTGAGATGTCAGATGGTGAAGAAGGGCCCCAGCAGGGAGTTCCTGAAAAAAGATACCCTGTGCTTCCCTCTATTCTGGAAAATGAAGGCAAAACTCCTGAAAGTCCTTTCTACCAAGGGTTCTCTCTGGCCAAGTGAGCACTATCCTGATTTCCTCCTCTAGTCTATACAACCTAGAAATACAAGTGGATCACATCCCAGCTGAGCTGCCTTCCAGTGGGTCCATTTTGAAGATCCAGAACAACAGCAAGATATCTTTTTTTAAATATTTTTTGTTTTCATTTAGTTTTTTATTAAGGGACTATATTATGCCTCAATTAGAAACATGATAGGTTGTAATTATTAGTATAATATGTTAGAGCTGTGGAATACGTAATATGAATCTTATAAATTAATTGATTTCATTTTATTCAATTCACAGATAGTATAGAGTATTTTTGTTGTCATTAATTGAAATAAACTAGACACACAGTATATTGGTTCTTGTTTAACATAGCCCATGTAATATCAACTATAATAAGAGTTTTGCATGAGGAGTTTCACCAGTGGAAACATTTGAAAGTATATAACAAGGGCTCATTATACTCTGGTAAAGAAATTAATATTTACCCTTATAAAATTTGATTAATGCAAAAAAAGCTCTATAAAAATGTAATAGACTTATATTTTTGAAGTTACTTTTCCTTCTCGTTGGTCATATATAAGAAGGATTAGTTATCCAGTTTTACTGAGTTATTATGGAACTCAATAGATTGAAAATGCATGTAGAATGCCACACTATTGTCTGTTTTTATGATGATCTAGCTCCACTCTATAGTTACTGGTGAAAATGCAGCCCAGAGAAATGTCAACACACTCAGCAGGGAATAATAGGTTCATGTCTGGGTGGGGCTATTCCCATTTCCGGAGTCCCAGTCCTGGATTTTTTTCCCCCTCTAAATGATGCTATTTTCCACCTGCCAAGATGCTTACAAATCAGAAAATGCCTAAGGTGGACATATACTTTTCTACAATTGGAAGATTCCACATCAATTGCTGTGTTCAGAGCACTTGCAGAGTCCTAGTCTGTCAGATCCCTTGCATCTCTCTATTATGTGCACAGATTATTGTAGTTGATATATCATTTTGATTTATATGAGGATTGCATAGTTAACATTTGGTTTGGGGTGGGAAGGAACTATTTAAATACTTTAAAAATTTAAATATTTAAAAGTCAATGTTTATTTGTATCCAATATTAGAACTTTGAGAGTTGAGACCTGAATTGGGAGGCTTACAGAACAGCTGTCCCCAACATTTTTGGCACCAAGGACCAGTTTCATAGAAGACAATTTTTTCACAGACCCGGGTGGTGGGTGGTGGGTAGGTGGGGTATCACAGATGGGGGGGGGGGGATGTGGCGCTCAGGCCATGATGCATTGCCCATTTCCTAACAGTACATGGATGGGTACCAGGTTATGGCCCAGAGGTTGGGGACTGCAGTTATAGAATATTTAATTTTAGGATTTGGGAATTTATAATAAAGTCATTTTATTTTTTCAGCTTAATGTGTCTGCAAGGTCAATGACTGTAACTGAGCACTGCAATTTCCAATAATCCCTGTGGATTGGCAGAGAATTCATTTCAGGGTGCATACCCATGCATACCTTCAGAAGAAAATAGCCTGGGGTAGATTTCTGCATGTGTGATGTGCACCCAGGGACCTGAATTATTTCAGTGCATGTATGGAGTCTGAGTTACTATTATGCTTACTATTATAGAGGGTCACTGTTCATCACACACATTGCAGTGTATCAAAAGGAGAGGGGCTTTTTGCTGGAGTGCAGTGGCGGCTGTATCTGGAGAAGTCATATAAAGGAACCTGGAAAGGTCAGTAACAGGAGCAGAAACCGATAGAATGAGATTTCATCTTGGAAATGCAACTTGATACACATAGGACAAAATAATGTGAAACACAGATATTAAATGGATTAGAAAAACCTGGAAAGCTCTGATGGTGAAAAAGACATTGGAGTCTGGCTAGGGGATGATAAATTAGATTTGGACTTATAATGGACAAGCAAAATAAGCTCATGCTATTTTTGGCTATGGAGGCTAAGTCAAGTACCACATAATTTGAGATATAAATCTACTATCTTTTTTTAAAAGAAAAATAACTATTATTCTTATTATACTATTCCCTTTCCCCCAATTTATGCAGTCCACCTCCTGCAGATTTTGCTGTAATATTGGAAGGAAAGACTGCTAGTGTGGTGGGAGAGAGGCCTGCAGAGTGTGAGATTTTATTTCTGGGACATCTCATTCCATGGCTACATATGTCATTTAAAGAGATAGAAATGACTTAATAGTGTAAAAAAAAAAATGAAAGAAAAGAAAGCAGACCTATCTTTTGGGAAATAATTCCAATTCCCCTACTGGTTAGATGTGAGGAAATACCCTTATCCTGAGTAGGGAAAGATCATTTTCTGTGGAAGAGTCAACAGGAGCCTACCAGCATCGAATGTATATTTGAATGCCAGTTGGCAGTAGAAGTAGATTTAGGATATTCTGTTTGTAGCAAAAAACTGAGTCTGAAAATGGCTGCTCTAGTGCTCTTGACTGCTTAAGGAATTGATACCTGCATTTGAAAAGTCAAGATCCCAAATTCTGATTTGACTGAAAATCCAGGTAATTCATTTGTCAACTACCCTGCCATCCATAGACTGTTTTCAATAATGGATCACTTATATATGATTCTTTATTAAGTCCTTTTCAGTGTATATGAATGCATTAATAAATGTAGAAAGTGTTCTTTGGAGTCTGGAGCATTGACTGATATATCTAAGAGTAAGAATTACGATAAAAGTTGCCATATGAGGGTTAAAAATAATGAAGCAATTATATACTGAATTTTCCCAAGGATTTCTATTTACTCAAGAAAAGGGACCACAGATAATAAGTTTTAGATGATGTTTTAAAATAGAGCCCCAGGAAAATCACCATTGCAGTAAATTAACGTTTCTTCCCCCTTGACGACTGTGTCTTATGGCATACTTGCATTGTAATCACTTCTTCATTCATTCCATTTGTTAAGTGTCTTTCATGTAAACAATGTTGCACTAGACACTATAGTGCATATAGAGATGTGTAAAACCTATTTCTTATTCTCTGGAAAAATAAAAGAATAATAATAAAATGATTTAATGTTGGTATTTATTAGCTCTCTGACCTTACCACATTATTTAACTTCTCCAAGATTGAGTTCTTTCAACTGTAAATGGAATGATAGTGTATGTCAGATAATATTTTTATTAGAATTAATTTGATGATGTGTCTATATGCTCATTCAGTGACTGATAACCTAATAAACAATCAATAAATTTAAATTCTCTTAACCTCTTTCAAATGACAATATATGACAGTATGTGGTAGTTCCTAAAAGTGCTCACAAGGGAAAGATTTGTGTGTAAAGAAGTAGTGAGGAAAGGCTTGGCTGAAGATGTGGGACTTTTTAAGAAGAGAAAGATGAGCTCAACATATACACATTTTTTTAGTAGATATTTGAAACAAGCAAGGCCCTCGGGGACCAGACACTCTTTCCTATTGGTAAGTCGATCCAGCTTTGTAAAGGAAAAAGGCAGGTGTGAAAAGCATAGTATAAGTAAGTCCTGTGCTCTGGCATCAGAAAGAACTGGGTTCTTATTTGGCTCCGTCGGTTACTTGTTGTATGATCTTGGGGAAGGTATGTAAACTCTGAGTATCAGGTACCTCACCTGTGAGACGAGATAATGGTACCTACCTCAAAGGAAGACTGTAAGGAGTCAATTAATCACATGCAAGATGCTTGTAACAGTGCCTGGCATCAGCTACATACCCATTAGCACATGTTCACATTTCTGAACTCAGAATGCACCTTCAAATCAATGCCATGTCTAGCTGTATTAGCCAGAGTATCTTAGAAAACAGAGATTACATACCAGGCCAAGATTACATACCAGTGCTTTCTCAGGGGAGTGGGTGAGGTGGAGATTGCAGTTCCAAAGCCCGACAGAAAATTAGAAGTGGGTCAGGAAAGGAGAGAAGTAAAAATGGGAGATGTGTTGCCCGGCTGGCCACAGCTGCACAAGGAAACCAGCCAGTTCTAGGTCAGAAAGGATAGCTCTAGGAAAGCCAAGGGAAACCACCGTTTCTCAAAACATTTTGATGTGTGTGGGAGAATGGCGATTTCCTTCATTTCACCTATCTCTCATTGGTCAGAGTTTGGTTTAATTCCTCTACTTGTGGGTTGTGTTATCTGAACCCTCCTGGTAGCCACTGGAGAAGAGAGAGCCTACAAGGACCTATGTGGGTTGGTCCTGAGTGCTGGAGTTGTGGATGCCCCCACCACAGTGAACACCATGGAAGCTGGGTGTTTGCCCATTGGGAGGCCTAGACCTAGGTGTACATGTTACTCTAACCAGGGAACTGCTGGAGTTGCTGGAGCTGGAAGGAGGACAAGGAACCTCAACTTGGGAAGCAGGTGAGACCTCATAGATCTGATGAAGAACACACTTAGGTCCAGTATAGAGGCATAAATTAATTGATGGCATCTTAAATTTAGTTAAATACTGTAATATGGGCAACAACTTCTTAGGATTGTCTTAAAGACTAAATGAGCTTCATATAGAGCATGGCACATAGCAAGTTCTCATTCAGTTTTAACTCATGTCATTAATATTGTGGCTCTTAATCTTAGAAACTTAACAAGACATACAAAAAAGTTTAAGCATGCTGATGGAAAATATAAAGCTTTATAACTAATGAAAAGACCCTGACAGAAAAGGGAGGCCTGCTAGATTCTCTAACTTGTACTATCCTCATTTCCTGTCCTGGGAATGGTCAGATTCCTTTAGGCCTGTTTGTTTTCCTAAGACCAATATTGGAATAATATTAAATGTAAAGGTGGGAAAAAAGCAATTTTTAAAAATTCAGTTAGTACTGCCCCACTTAATTAAGTGTAAACATTTGAAAATCAACAATTTGCATAGACAGTCTCTTTCAGCAAGTCTATATTTGCTCCTTGCATAAGCAGTGTAGATGACATGGATAAACAGTGTGGAAGACCAGCAAGCTTGCACAGCAAATTCCCAAGAACATCTTCATGCAAATTGATTCTTAGTTCATGCTACTCAATTTGGGAGCATACTTCATTGAAAACTCAGCATGAACTCAAAAGACTTATGCTTCGAAAAGGATAGTCCTTGATGAGGCACACATTTTGCACCATTTAGAGGTGAAACTTGTTGTAATTTTTATGTAGTTCAATGGTTGTGCTCCAATTTGCAATGCAGGCCTGAGTACCAGACTCATTAATGTCTTTCATTGCTTTCTCTTTACAACTGAATTGAATCTCCATAAATTAGATGTTCCTACTCTTATCCAATGATGTGATTTCTTTTCTCAATTTGCACAGAGCCATAATCATGGTGCCCCAAAGAGATCTGTGGTCTGTCAAGACTACATTGAGTACAGAAATGCCTGATATTAAAATCCTTTGTGTATATGAAGTTTTTCCAGAATATTTTCAAACAATTTTATGGATAGGGAGATATTTCTGTAATTTGTGGAGCATGCAATATATGCTAATAAGATGCTTCTTACCTAGACTGAATATGTGTTTTAAGAACTAGGAATAGGCACTTAAAGATTTTGCTACAAGTTCAAATATTTTTCAAATTATTTGCAAAGGGCATGCAATTCTTTATGCACACACATTTAAAAATATCAGACTATGACTGCAAGGAAAAAATTCTTAATCTTGTATCCAACCTATTTGGAAAAGTCAATTTCTAGGATCTGCTTTAAAACACAAGTGCCAGAAAATTTAGATGATAGCTTTCACTTTATCATCAGTTGTCATTTTTTTTTTTTTTTGGTGAAATGGCATTTAATTCAAGTTTAACCCCCAAATATCACGCAGTTACCAATTAAGAACAAGACATTATAAAAAATTTATAGAGGAGTGAAGGACTGAAGCTATGAAGATGCCCCTGACAGGTGCCACAGAGGTGACTTTGCTTCATATTCCAGTTGGGTAAGAGTCCCCATGACTGCATTGCAGGCTTATCTTCTGAAGATGGAATTATATTGAACACCACATTAAAATATGTAACTATTATATCCTTGGTGGGAAGAACTAAGAAATAGTTGGTCATTGACCTTTTACTGCAATCTTTCAACCCTTCCCTATTTCCCTTGGGATAAAAGGCAAAATTTACAGGAAGGTGTTTATTTGTGGACTGATTTATGCCTTCCCAAAATTCGTATGTTGAAGCCCTAATCTGCAATGTGACTATATTTAGAGATAGAGTCTTTAGGAGGTAATTAAGGTTAAATGTAGTCATAAGAGTGGGGTCCTAATTCCATAGGACTGATGTTCTCACAAGATACCACAGTGCTCACTCTCTCTCTCTGCCCCCCTGCCATGTGAGGACAACAGCAAGACAGTGGCTACTGAAAATCAGGAGAAGAAACCTAAGAACAAAACCTACCTTGCTGGTATCCTGATCTTGGACTTCCCAGTCTCCAGAACTGTGAGAAATAAATTTCTGTTTTTTAAGCCACCCAGTCCATGGTATTTTGTCATGGCAACTCTAAAAGAGCAATATAGATTTTGATATAGAGAAGAGGGGGTGCTGCTGCAACAAATAACTAAAAATATAGAATGGCTTTGGAACTGGGTAAAGGGTAGAAGCTGGAGGAGACTTGAGGTGCATGCTAGAAAAAGCCCATATTATCATAAACAGAATATTGATAGAAATATGAATGTTAAAGGCCATTCTGATGAGTTTTCAGGCAGAAATAAGGAACAGATCCTTAAAAACTGGAGGAAGGGTGATTTGTTTTATAAAGTAACAAAAGATGTGGCTGATTTGTGCTCTATTGTTTTGTAAGAGATAAAACTTGTGAGCAAGGAAATTGGATATTTAGTAGAGGCAATTTATAAGCAAAATGTTAAAGAGGCAGCTTGGTTCTTCTGATTCCTAATAGTAAAGTGCTAGAGGAGTGAGATGAATCAAGAAAGAATTGTTAAGCAAAAAGAAATCAGAACTTAAGGATTTTCAAAATTCTCAGTCTATCCATATTGTGAAAAATGAGGATGATTATTATAGAGAGAACACCAAGGGTGTAGCTGGACAGTTACTCTATCTAGAAATCACCTATGATTTTAATCACCCGTCTCAGCAGAAGCCAGGAATGGAGGTGGGGCCAGGTGCGGTGGCTCACGCCTATAATCCTAGCACTCTGGGAGGCCAAGGCTGGCGGATGGTTTGAGCTCAGGAGTTTGAGAGCAGCCTGAGCAAAAAGCAAGACCCCGTCTCTACTAAAACAATAGAAAGAAAGAGATTAGCTGGATAACTAAAATTATATAGAAAAATTAGCTGGGCATGGTGGCGCATGCCTGTAGTCCCAGCTACTCAGAAGGCCGAGGCAGTAGGGTTGCTTGAGCCCAGGAGTTCGAGGTTGTGAGCTAGGTTGACACCACAGCAGGCAATCCAGCTGGAGCAACAAAGTGAGACTCTGTCTCAAAAAAAAAAAAAAAAGAGGAATGGAGATGGTGGGTTGGTATCAGCAGAGATACTGGCAGTTTGAACTAAAGTGGACAGAGAAGGTAGAATAAAATGAAGGAAGGGAAAGTTGATGGATTTGGATTCTATGGGAATGTACCACAGATGTATTTAGCTGTGAACATGTGCTATTCTTCAAGGAAAGGGAAGAATGACCCCAAAGGCAATTCAGAGATCATCAGGGCTGACAGTCCCAACATGGGTCCACAGGACAAGGCTGTTTCCTCCTCAGTTTCAGAGGGCAGGGCCACTGCAGAGAGCTGCCGGGTGAGGCAGCTGTGGCAGAGAGCAGCAGGTGGCCTCACACTGAGCGGAAAGTGTGGGGCTGCCCTACAGAAGCTGTGGGAGTGATGCTGCCATCCCAGGGGCCTGGAAGGTAGGATGTCAAGCCAAGAAGGATTAATCTAGAGCCTTAAGAGTTAATGAATTTGCCTTGCTAGGTTTTAGATGTGCTTGGGACCCTTTAGCCCTTTCTTCTTTCCTATTTCTCTCGTTTTGGAATGGGAATCTCTATCCTATGCCATTGTAATTTGGAAACACATAACCTGTGTGATTTCACAGGTTCATAGGTAGAGACGAATTTTGCCTAAGGATGAAATGTACCTTGAGTCTCACCCATACCTGATTTAGATGAGACTTTGGACTTTAGTCTTTGGAGTTGATGCTGGAATGAGTTAAGACTTTTGGAGTTGCTGGGGTGGAATACTTGTATTTTGCATGTGAAAAGACTTTTGGGGTTGGGGTGGAATGTTATGGATTGAATTCTGACCCCCCCCCAAATTTATGTTGAAGATCTAACTCCCAATGTGATGGTATTGGAGATAAGGCTTTTAGGAGGTAATTAAGGTTAAATGAGGGTATAAGAGTGGAGTCCTAATCTGATAGGATCGGTGGCCTTATAAGGAGAGAGAGAGAGAGAGAGAGAGAGAAAGAGAGAGAGATCTTTCTTTCTCTCTCCCTTTCCATGTGCACACAGAGGAAGGGCCATGTGGGACATGGTGAGAAGGCAGCCATCTGCAAGCCAGGATAAGACTTCTCATCAGAAACCAAATCAGCTAGCACTTTGGCCTTGGACTTCCCAGCCTCCAGAACTGTGAGAAGGTTAATGTCTGTTGGTTAAGCCACCTGGTCGATGCCATTTTATAATGGCAGCCCCAGCTGACTGATACAGCTTAGGGCCATTAAGGGTCTGGCCACTCCTGCAGTCTTTCAAACTTCTCCTGTATCCCTCCCCAATTCACCCCCAAAACCACTTCAAGGTAGACAAAATCACTCATTCTGTTCCTTTTCTGTTTAGCTCATTTTCACCTATTAGGAAAACACACCTGAAATGAAACTTGGTTTAGAAGCTTTGTCTCATCACTCCAGGTAGAGCTCTGCTGTCCTGCCTCTGCATTCCCTTAGAGCCTTGAACATAACTCAAAGAATAGCCATTTCACACAATTCTACAATTATTGATTCAAATATTTCACACATTCTACTGACCCTGAAGACAAAAACTTTATTTCATTAATATTTAAATTCTTTTTTCCCCTAGGGAAGCATGGTTCAGTGGTTAAGGTCTAGATCTTCAGAGTCAGAGCCTAGGTTTATCACTTTATTTATTTATTTTAATTTTTTTTCAGCATATTATGCGGGTACAAATGTTAAGGTTATATATATTGCCCTTGCCCCCCTTTTTAATGTGGGCAATTACTCAACCTTTCTTAGTTGTTTTTTTTTTTTTATCTGTAAATGGTGAAGCCAAAAAGGTTAATTGTGAATGGAGGGGCTTGTTAAAACACAATGGCTGGATCACACCAGACTCCCTGATTTAGTAGGTTTAGGAGAAGTGGGCTCCAGGAGTGATATTTTTAATGTGTTTCCAGGTGATGCTGACGCTGCTGGTCAGTGGACCGGTGGTAAGAATTACAGCACTTTGAGAATCGTAACAAAGGGATTCATATATTCACTGAACACATGTTTATTAAGTACCTTTATGTGCCAGGCCCTGGATAGGCATTAGGGATGCAGGAATGGATAAGTCAAAGTTTATTTTCTCAGAGACCTTAAACATCTCTGTTGGATGTAAAAGAACAAATATACAACAAAGCCAACAAAAACAGCTTTGGATGGTGACCAAAGTGAGGGTGGTAGAAGCTTTTGATTAGATCAGTGAGAAAAGGCCTCTCTGGGAAGGTGACATTTGATTAGAGACCTGAGGATGGAAAGAAGTCTACTATGTTAATAGCATGCCATAGAAGATTTTAGGGAGAGGGGGAAGCAAGTGTGAAGTCCCAGAGGCAGGAAAGAGCCTGCATTGTTCAAGAAACAGAAAGGAACACTGATTGGCTTGAGGATACTCTCTGCAAAGGAAATAAAAGATGAAGGGAGGGAGGCAGAAGCCAGGTCACTCACTGCCTACCAGACCTTGGTGAGCTGTTTGGATTTTATTCAGAGCACTGCAGGTTTCAATAGGAGAGGGACATCATCTACTTTATGTTTAAGAGATGATTGGCTGCTATGTGAAAGGTTGTCGGGGCTAAGAATAAAAGCAGTCATCAGGCTTTGTAAAAGTTCAAGAAGGAAATAGGATGTGGCTGACACTAGCATAATGAGACTGGATGTGAGGATCAGTGAACAAGATTTGAGAGGGAGTTTGGAAGCAGAGCTCTCAGGACTTGTCGATGGATTAGGTGTGGTGATTAGAGGAAAAGTGCGTTCAATAGATATTAGGTTTTTAATAAGAGAAGTGCAAATGATTGAAGTGCCTTCACAAATGCCTATGGAGTCCATGCTTGGCATTTAGTTTATTAAAAATAGTAAGTCATTTTGGATTGTAGGTCTCTTTTTTTTTTCCTACATAGGAAACTGCTGACTTAAGCTGCCAAGATATTTCAGGCACTGTATCTGCAGAAGCGGGTACAACATCAGGAGCTCTGATGAGCTTGCTAGAGAAGGTTCTGATGGAATACGGATGAACACACTTCTACCTCGAATTCTTAATGATGCAGTAAATCAAGGGCTCAAGAGGAAGGACATGGAATCATCTGGAGGAGAAAGGGAGCTGAGAAGTGGCAAGGAAGTCTCTTTCTTCTACCTATGTCTTTGTACTTCTCTATAAACTCTGCTCTCTAGACTTCTCAATATTCCCTTTAGGGACTTAAAGTAATAATAATAAAAATATCAGTAGCATCCTAAATGTATGACAATAGGAGATAGGTTAAACACATTTTGATACATGCCTGCAAGAGAGTACTGTTGACCTAAAGTGCTTTCTCTTTTTGGTTGTTTCTGACCATGTATCCCTTCCCCCATTACTACTAGGTTGACTTATTGCTCCTGGAAAGAAACTTAAGGCATCATTGGTTTGGGTTTCAAACAATTCTACTTTAAAATTAGTAACTAGACTTTTGACTCAGATAAGTAGGATTTTCCGTATTATGTACCAATGCCTAGAGGCTTGACTGTAGGGAAAAGCAAAGGGTAACCAAGAGGAGACAAGAACAAGGTCTTCCATCCCCAGCAGTTGGTTGTAGCCTGACTCTCAAAAGGCCAGACGGCAGTAGCCACACCCAATGCCAAGTACTGGAGAAGGAAAAATACTGGCGAGTCGGGCTAAGCTGCAATCTAGTGAAGAGTGCAAGGACCCAAAAATACTTCAGAAGGCTCAGATGTCCCTCATGTAATGCCATGAGAGTGCCATCATTGCACTGAGACAATATCTGGGAAAGGAGAATCCAAGAGAGGTGGGGGGAAACTCCCTTCTGGATTACCATGAAGTGTTTTAAACAGGAGGATGGTGATATTTTCAACTGGAAAAATTTAAAGCTTAATCCTCAGTGAGAATGAGAGCTCAACAATACAAAGAGATTTGCAATGAAAAATAAAAAAAAAAATCTTTCTGATTTTTTTTTGCTATGTTTAATATTTTTGCGCATCTGTGTGAACCTTTAATCCAACTACATGTATACAATGTAATCATTTAAAAAGTGCTAGAACAGAACATTTGACACAAAACAATTTTGTCACTGCTAAAGTTGAAAATGAAAAGGACACAGAATGCTATATGAAAAAATTGTGGAAAGAAAGAATACAAAAATACAGCTATCATCAAAATTCAAATCATTATCTGTGAGTGATTGAATTGTGAGTAATTTTTCTTTTTCCTTTGTGATTCTCTTAGTTTCCCTTACATTTACAAAGTGTTATTTTTTTTTAATCAACTTTACTGAGATGCAATTTACATACAATGAAACAGAGATTTTTAGATGCACAGTTTAATCAGTTTTGAAAAATGTATAAGGGGACTTTAAAAAGTTTGTAGAAAATGGAAGTAACAGGTAAAAATTAAAAAAAAAAAAACAACTTTATTTCTCAACATAAGCTCCATCAAGTTCAAGACACTTTTGTAAGTGACGATACCAGCCATTTAGTCTATCCTTAAAAGAATCGTGTGTCCTGTGAATTTAACCATGTCAATAAAGTCTTTTTTTATACTACTTACTGAAGAAATATGAGTGCTCTTTAAAGATTGTTTTAAGATTAAAAAACAAAAAGAAGTTAGAAGGAGCCAAATGAGGACTGTAAAATGGATGGTTAATGATTTTGCATTGGAATTCTTGAAAAATTGTCCTTGTTTGATGAGAGGAATGAGCAGGAGCATTGTCATGCAGAAAAAGATTCTCTTGTGAAGCTTTCCTGGGTGTTTTTCTACTAAAGCTTTGGCTGACTTTCTCAAAACACTCTCATAACATGGGGATATTATTGTTCTTTGGTCCTCCAGAAAGTCAACAAGCAAAATGCGTTGAGCATTCATTGTTTCTGCTGTTAATTGTTGGTCCTCTTCAATTAGGGCATGATCCAGATCAATTTTTTCCTCACAAATTGATATGCATCCATACCATCTTCTGATGCTGTGGGATTCGTCTTCAATATAGCTTTGTCCCTTCTTAAAACAAGTTATCCATTTTGTAAAGTGCACATTTCTTTGGGGGCATTGTCTCCATAAAATTTTCATAAAGTATCAATTATTTCGCCATTCTTCCATCTAAGCTTCATACTTTTCTGAAATGATACATTTTTCATAAATTTTTTTTAAATAATAAATTTTATGTTTGTTTTTGCTTCAATTTTAGCAGAATTCATGTTGCTTTGATGCAGACTCTTTTAAAACTCATGTCTTATCCTTAGTGTCTCAAACTAGGTCCTATTCATACACATTATAACAGATTGGTAAGAGTTTATTTTCATGCAAAATTTTTGAAATCCATGCATAGTTTTTTCATAATGTGCCTTTTTCATGAACTTTTTGAAGACCTCTCTATAAACTCATGAAATCATCACTCCTATCAATATTTTAAAATATTCCCTTTGTTCCTCTTTGGAGATGAAATACTCTCTTCACTCAAGCAAACAGATCGGATTTCTGTTACCATGGACTTTATAGAATTTCTTCAACCTTCTTTGGATCAAAATAATGTCTATGGAATTCATCTATGTTGTTTTGTGTATCAGAAATGTATTTATTTTAAATTTCTAAGAAGTATTCAATTATATGAATATACCATAATTTGTTTATCCATTCGCCTATCAATAGGATTGTTTCTAGCTTCTTAAATTCATTTATAATTGGTCTCTCTAAGAATCATAATATAGAATTTTAAATTATCATAGTCTTCTTAGAATATTAAATACAATTTATAGTATTTAAATATTATATTAGGTATTGAAATACTATACACTTAATTCTTCAAAAAATCATATTTCACAAATGTATAAAACTCTCAGTAGTATAATTTCATTTATCTTATTTGTTGTACTATTGTTTTCATATATTTTATTTCTTTATGCATCATAGATACATATTACAATAATGTTATTTTTCTTTCAGTTACTTGCCTTTTAAAGAAATTAAAATAAGAAAAATAAGAAAATTACTAATCTTTTTAATTTAACTACAAATTTTTCTTTTCTTAGTTCATCCTTTGTTCTGTAGATCTGTTTCCATCTTGTATCATTTTCTTTCAGTCTGAAGAAATTAAATTACCATTTCTTATTCTACAGTTATGCTGGTAACACATTCTCTCAGCTTTTATTTATCTGAAAATGTCTTTATTTTGTTCTCACTTTTACAGGATATTTTCACTGGACATATAATTCTGTGTGAACAAGCCTTCTGTTTTCTCCTCCCTTCCCCACCATTCCAGTTCTTTAAAGATATCACTTCTTCAACTTCTTAACTCAGTTATTTCTAATGAGGAGTCAGTTTTCACTTGGGAAAATTTGACCACAACTCTTTTAAATTTTTTTTCTTCCCATTTTTTCTTTCCTCTTATTATGGGACTCTAAATACATATTTATTAAACTTTTTACTCTTTTCCCACAGGTCATGAGGGTCTACTTATTTTTTTTTTCCTATCCTGTTTCTTTGTTTTTTAGTCAGAGTGGTTAATTTCTCTGGATCCATCTTTAAGTTTATTAACCCTTTCTATGCTATTTCCAATCTTTCATTAATGCCAAGCAGTGAAGATTTGAAAATTTTAGACATTGTACTTGTTTTAGTCTATTCAGGCTGATATAACAAAATATCTTAGACTGGGTAATTTTTAAACAACAGAAATTCATTGCTCACAGTCTAGAGGCTGGGAAGTCCAAGATCAAGATGAGCAGATTTAGTGTCCAATGAGAGCCTGTTCCTTATAATGTAACTTCTAACAATGTACTCACATGGGAGAAGAGGCAAATAGGATCCATTATGCCTCTCTTATAAGGGCACTAATCCTATTCATGACGGCTCCAACCTCTTGACCTCTCAAAGGCTCTATTTCTTGATACCATTGCATCAGGGATCACATGTCAACATAGACACATTCAGACCTAACAATGATTTTCAGAGTTAGTATGTCTATTTGGCTCTTTAAGAAATAATTTCCATTTCTCAGATGAGATTCTCCACCAGGTCATTTATGAAGGCCACGTTTTTGTTTAAATCCTTCATCCTATATAATTGCTGCTTTAAAGTCATTGTCTGCTAATTCTAACATTTGGGGGGTTTGGGGTCTTTTTACTTTAGTATTTTTTCTTGATTATGGATCAAATTTTCTTGCCCTGTTTATACAATTCCTATGCCAAGTAGAAAATTTTTTTAAAAATTTATGCTGGACATTATAGAAATATATCATATATCATATAGAGTTTGGGCTATTATTGTCTTCCTTAAAAGGGTTTTAAGTTTTGTTCTGGCAGGACATTGACTACTGAAAGGCCTACTTTATCCTAATTTTTACTCCTGAGGTGTGGCCATTCTGATGTTTTAGCTGCATATTCAAACTATTAACGATGCCTTTCCACTCTGACTAGTGGTGTGGTGCTGAGTCAGTGTTCTATGAATAGATGTTTCCAGGAGCTTTTCAGGACAGGAGGGTTTGCTGGCTTGTCAGTTGATTGACCCTGGGGTCATTTATCTTCTAGGAACAGGAGGAGGAAATACCAGTCTGGGTAGTATGGCCAGTATTTCAATGTTTCCTAAAATATTTTCATACCACTATCCATCTTATAGCAACCACTCTCTGATAAGCCTTACAGAGAGTCTCACCTTGGGTAGGAGCAGCTTAGGCCTTAGTGAATGATCTGTAGCATTGGCCCCTGTCTCTCACCGATGGTATTGCATTGCCTCCCAATATGAAAATTTCTTCTCTCTGTTAATCTGTCCTGCAACTTCCATGTGCTTTAGGAACCCTGAATGCTGATCTTTGATTCCTTGGCTCAGTAGAACCACTGGCTGCTTTGGGGTCTATTTCTCTGCATTAGGGTTGAAAAATTGTACCTATTCAGGTAAAGAGCAGTGGTGATCATGGGGCTTACCTCTTCTGTTTGCCAGGAACTGCAGGGCTTTTTTGTTTACTAACTGATGCCAAAGACAATAGCATCATATATTTTGTGCAGTTTTAGTTTGTTTATGCTAGGAAGGTAAGTTTAGTACCAGTTAATCTATTATCACAGGAAGAATGAATCCTTTTTTAAAAACTATCTTTGATGCTAGGAATATACATAAGTATTATTAAAAATTTGCTTCATGTGCCACTTTGTTACATGTGAGCCTTGAGTTGCAGGGTATAGGATTCAATGTCAGCTCAAAGAGGTGGGCCCAGAGCACATAGTTGGTGCTCAAAAATATTTGTGACAAACTAAATGATTTTTTTGTAGTTGATATGATTTTATTTTTAAATTCAGATCCTTTCTTTATTTCCAAATTACACAATCATCTTCACTCAGTAACAGAGAAGATTTTCACATATATACTCCAGGATCCAGCCAGGAAAAGGATAGTACATGGATTCCCCTATCACAGGAAAATTTATTTTATTTTGTTCATTGTAAATGTTTAAGGAAAGAAATAAAAGAGAAAAGAGAAATGTTGTTCTAAACTTTAAAAACTGCCAACCTAGATGAACTATTTAATTCTTTCCCTTTCTCTTTGCTTTTGATCTGTATTTAAAAAAATCATTCAGTATATGCTGGTATGGAATTTGCTCTATTTCTCTTTCCCTTACATACTCTATTCTACCTTTATCTACCATATTTACTATATTTATTCTACCGTAATCTAGTCTACTAGATTAAAGACATAACTAAAGACATTTTAAGCCATGTAAATCAGTTTCTAAGTCAACTTTAAAATGTTCTTCCCTCTGACAAGTTATTTGAAGGATCCATCTATGTAAGTCTCTCAGTCAGATCTAGAAGAGCAATGGCTAAGAAAAGAAAAATGTCCATTTATTTTAAAATGTTAAATGAAGTAGTTCTTAACTATGCAGTCGATTTTCAACACGAGTACAGTATGTATATTTATTGTTGTTGGGCTGTTCCTTTTGTAAATTTAGAGGAAATTTTGCTATTTACAAATTTAGTATGTATTGTTGCATATTATAAAATATTATATATTTGCCCATAAGTCTTTGGGTAAAAGGGTTATTAATAAACAAAAGGTATAAGTTACTACTTTTCTTTGTTATGGCATATGAAGTTCTCCCTCACCCACCCCCCATTTTTAATATAATTCCTTTTATTTCTGGTTTCTTAGCATACTACCCAGACTGGTATTTCCTCCTCCTGTTCCTAGAAGATAAATGACCCCAGGGTCAATCAGCTGACAAGCCAGCAAACCCTCCTGTCCTGAAATGCTCCTGGAAACATCTATTCACAGAACACTGATTCAGCACCGCACCACTAGTCATTCAGCTGCTTGAGTAAATTTTTCTCTCAGACACACGTTTATACAGCTCCTGTTCTTGGCTATACCAAATTTTAAATGGTGCTTGAAATTTCTGATTCCGTAAGGTACTGAACTGAAAGTTCACTGGATATGAAATCAGACAAACCTGCATTTGATTCTTGGCTTCATTGCTTGCAAGCTGTGTAACCTCTGTGAACCAAAGATTCCTCACTTGTAAAATTCAGATAATAAATATTCCTCACCGGTAGAGACTTTAGAAGATTTATGAGCTAAAGTAGAAGCTCTTAGCAAGTGTGTGGTATTTGTAATTTTTTACAAATTCTACTCACTTAACTGTCAGGAAACCTGGAAGTAATGGTTTCTATTTTCACCAGAGTTGATTTATCAAACAAATTTTTAATGTTTAGTTTGCAATTAATTAATCTGCTCTTGGGGAGAGAGTCCTCATGGTCCTTTAGACTGTCTGCTCATAAGCAGCTGGGCCAGTGGACTGTCCCGTATTGACCAAATCTCATGGGAGCAATTGTTATTTGTGACTAAACTGGCAATGGATGTTTTTCAAATGAAAAAGAAAAAAAGGTTTGTTTGCAAGTTTAAATTAGTTGCCCTCTGCAATAGATCTCATTTAAATTCTTATGAGGTTTCGTTAGGCCATTTTTAAAGATAGACTGCAGGCTCTGCAGCCAGTGAGAACTGAATAAAAATCTCAACTTTTCCACTTACTACCTTCATGACATTGCTCAAGTCGCATATTCTTTATGAATGTCATTTTTAAAACTCATTAAATGGAAATAACAGCATCTACCTTTCAGGTGTTTGTCATGATTAAATGAGATAGCTTATGTAAAAATGTTCATTCTTGGCTTTCATCAAATATTAACTTCTTTCCTACTTTTCCATTCTGTCTTTGATATAGGCTGCTGAATAATGACTTTAAAAAACTGGCTAGATTTTAAGAAGCCCACTTATTCAGTCTTATGACCAAAAAATTTGCCTTCCACTTTGGCATTTCTCTAATATTCCATAGAACTTTTGAATGCCAATTTATCTTAAAGTTTTGGCATGAAAATATACATGTAATTGAAATTGTACAGATGAAATCAAACCATTTGGTATTTCTTTTCATATTATTACAAAGAACGCTTTCATTGGCAAAACCATGGTGCTTGAAGTGATTCCTATGCTCAGTTTGGTGAGTAAATTGGGATTACTATTACTCATGTCATATCTGGGTCTTTACCCATGTACCAAGATGACCTTGTGTGATACACATGACAATAGAGGTGCAAAGTCTTTGAATCAGTAATGAGGGGAGAGTGAAAATAACTGGATTGATATTTAGACAATACCACCCCCACTCCTTAATTAGCCTTTATTATTTAAAGCACAATAACAAATACCTTAGTAATTGTACAGATTTGAGATTATTGCATAACTGTCTTTGGGATCCCAAAGGACCAGACTTTATTCATGGTTAACCTTTCTGAGTGAAAATGAATTTTAACACTGGACAAGATGACTTAGGAGACAGGCTTTGTGTTGAAGTAAGGGAAAACCTTTTTCTTTTCCCTGTGACTGAGAAAAAATCTGGTCCTGATCCTGGGCCAAAGAGATGCCCTGAACATTTCTTTCAGTGATGATGGGGACCCGAGCTTGGCTATAGGAAGGCAGCCAGGGTGGGGAGGGGATGGATGGCTCTTTAAGGAATACTAGGAGTTACCTGGGCATATGCCGTTTTCAGTAAATCATTCTCTGTCTTGCTTCCCTTCATTAACCCTGGATAATCCATTAACCTTCTTAAGAGTTATAGGATGGTCCTTCTTATTCTGTGAGAGATTAAGGGGAAGGGCATGTTCTACACTTGGAACAAGGGGAAAAAAGGAACAGCTCTATCATCTCTCCTGAGGTTAGAGTTGGTGGCTGCAGCTACGGTAACCAGCAAGGGCAGCTGTGTGCATCAAAGAAGTGAGCCCCACCAGTTATTGGCAGCACAGGCAGTCAGTGGCAGCCTGGCAAGAGCAGGAACTGGATCAAAAGAATACAGGGAAATTGTTCTTGAGATGGTACCCTGGAAATCACTTCATACAAACCTGTGGACATATTCAAGAGTCTAATTATTAGCGACAAAAGCAGTGGGAGCTCTTAGTTTTGGAACTTGAGTTGCACATTGAATAAATAACATTCAATAATAGGCTGCTTTGCATTAACATCTTAGCATCTGTAGAGAGAATTAAGAACTCAAATAATTCAGTTATAGGTAGGTTGATGTTAATCTTGGAAGTAAGATATTTTAAGCAGGGCCATAAATATTTTTAATATCTTGCCACTAGGAAAAAGAAATGATTTTCCAGGCTGGAGATTTTTTTGAATAAAAGTTTGGAGTGGGGCGAAAAGAATAAAGCAATAGAATGACAAGAATTTTATTTCTGTGCTGAGAACATGGGCACTGTTGGGAGAGGAGATTCGGAGTAGTTCTTTTGTGAAGGTCACAGAAGACAGTTTGTAAAGTTATTTGAGCTAAAGAGAAGGTACACGCTGGAAGCATATGAGCTGCATAATTAATGCTACTTATAAAAGCAAAATTTGTTCATTCTTCCTTAAAGAGTCTATTTCTAGCCTCTGTGGTGGTTTTCCTCCAGCAAGTATATACAACTTTGTTTGGCCAATATTGATTATTTCCCTCTCTTTCCAGTGGAGCTTGAAATAAATATTTTTGTTAGAACTTTTATATGCACTAACATCTCATTTTTACTTCTACAATTTAATATTAGACCAGCAGAGAATTACAAGGACTACTTGAATTTTTATATTGTTCCTTATGAAAACATCTCACTAGGTTCAACATCTTATTTGTATTGGCTCTTTTCTAGGTGCAGAATCTCAAAAGGCTGACAATGCATTTAGGGTAACATCAAATTTTAGCTTTGGAAGTTATCTTAGATATCATCTTGTCTGATCCTCTTACTCATTCAGTAATCTTTTCTGCATTATCTCTAATCCATCTTTTGTTTCAAAGTTCTGCTTCATATTCCTTATAAGTAATACATTCCATTTAGAGCAACTCTAGTAAGATTTGACTTTCACAGGTACCTAAAATTTATGACCTTTATGAGGTTTAAACTATTAATCTTCAAATTGCCCATAGGGAAAGCCATGATAAATTTTACCACTGCCTTGCACCCTTCAGAAATTCACCAGTCTTTCATGACAACTGTGAACCTCCCTGCTTATCCTGGGAAATTGAGCCCAGTGACCTCTAAGATTTCTGCCAACTCAAAAGCTCTCTGGTTAATTGGAAACCTACAGTATCTGAGCATAATTAGACTTTGATGTCACTAGATCTCTGCTCTTACTATGTGAGAGGATCAGACAACTTTGGAAGTTCATTGGGGTCTTTGAGAGATCCACAACTTTTTCTTTACTGTGGGATTCTCTGTGATGCTGCCTCAGTTGCATCCCCACTGTTGGTCAGAATTGATGGGAATGGAGAGAAACCAGCCGCACAGTGTAGCTAGATGTATGCTTTATCTATGGTGGATGCTCAGGGTTGCAGATATACATGGACTACAGGCTCTGAAAAGCAGCAGAACACCCAAGGACCTTGGGTAGAATGAAGAAAGCTAATACAGGATTTAATCAGGCAGGATGTTGAAGCATAATCTGTTTTGGACTCATGGGAAGGAAGGTCCTCTTCGCCCATCTCTCTAGTATCTCCACATCTCTTCTTCTCACTTAGACTTGGTGGGGTTCTTAGTCTACTCGGCAGAATGTTACATTAAACCCTGTGATGACTTAGTAGAGATGACTCTCAGAGTTATGAGTCAACAATATTTTCAGAAACCATTCACTGAATATCCATTGCCTTCTGACGTGATATCTTTATATTACTGTTTTCTTCATCATAAACCTGCAAACTCGATTTTATTATCCCAAATTTATAAATAAAGAAACTGAGGCACCAAAAATATCAAGCAACATGCTGAAATTGCACAGCTAATGAGATGCACAGTTGCACTTGAACCCAAACTCCTGCATTAGTCTCTATTGCCGCCATAACAAATTACCACAGATCTAGTGACTTCACAAAATTGATTATCTTATAGTTCTGTAGGTCAGAAATCCAACATCGGCCCAGGTGGGCTAAAATCAAGGTGTCCACAGAGCTTTTGTCCTTTCTGGATGTCCCATAGGAGAGTGGGTTTTCTTGCCTTTCCCAGTTTCTAGAGGCCACCTGCACCCCTTGACTTGTAGCCCCTTTCTCCATTTTCAAAGCCAGCAACACAGGTTCACTCTGGCCCAGCTTCCACCAGCACATCTCTTTCTAACTGCAGTTGGGAAGGGTTCTTAGTTTTTAAGGACCCATGTAAATAAATTGGATCCAGGAAAATCTCTATGTCTCAAGGTTGTTAATTTAATCACATTTGCAAAGTCCCTTTTCACATGTATAATAATATATTTATTAGGACACTCATATGTCCTAGTCCTGAGATTAGGCCATAAATATTGGGGAAGGGCATTATTTTGCTTACCTCCAGTCTTTCTGATTCTCCTTCTATAAACCTATTGCTCTAGACCACTTACTAGTCTTGCTTCACCAATTTTGTTACAATTCCAGCATCTAATCCATTCCTGAAAAATGGTGAATAGTCAATAAATATTTTTGAGCAAACTAATAAATATCTAAAGTGCCAGAATTTGGAGGTGTTATTTTGCTACCACACAAATGGACTAATTATGATTGATTCGAGGGGTAATTGTTTGTAACATCATTCTAGACTCTTAAATTGGGAGATAAAGGTTAATCAGTTTTCTCAGAGGAGCAGAGTTGCTTATGCGGTGTGCAGTTGAAGCAACAAGATGTGCTCTTGCTGTACAGCCCTGGCTAATTAGTTGACAGCATTACTAATGCATGTGCTTTCGGGAGTATTATGGATGCAACTGATCTCTGCTTTCAGGGTGATCCCTTTGGTCTGGAATCCTTCCGGGAAAAGAGCATTCAGAAGCTTCAAGTATGCTAAAAAATTCAAACAGAAAACATTGATGAGGTTTCCCTTATGATAAGTTAATTTTTTTTTTTGGCCTGGTTCAAGTGGAAATTGGGTATAAGCAATTAGGATGCCAGAAAATAAGATCCTTATGAATGCAAATTAATTGGAGTCAGTGGGAATACTGCAGGAATACTTCTTTGAATTAAACTCTTGTTAGCTAGCAAAAGAGGGGAAAAATTGAAGCTTGAAAATTTAGGAAAAAAAATTGTTTTTTGTATTAGGCCTAGATGGATTGGGGGTGGCGAGAAAACCTGGAGGAGACAATTGGACAAAGAAGAGCTACATGTCACATTGCTAAAGTCAGCCTGAACGCTGAGCCTTGCCGATGGGTTTGGAGCCAGCAGGCTCCCTTGAAACTGCTGCAAGCAAGTGCAGTCGGTACTAAACTAATTTTTAGACAAAGAGTGAAATTAGATCAAGGATCATCCAGGGTACATAGCAAAACAATAACTTGACTAGGATTTGGCATCTTTATGTGGTTAAGAGATCTGATTTGAACAGGGAGTGAAAGATTGCACAGTGCTTTTGGCAGGATATCAAAATGCCCAGTGTTTCTCTTTGGCTTACCCTAAGCCGCCCAGTGACAGGTACCTACCGAACACTACCCAAACCAAAAGAGGCCGCTGAGAAAGGCAGGCAAACCGCAAAGGGGAGATGTATGCCTGTAACGAAAAACTAAAGGTGTGAATTTGGGCTTCCCAAAACAGAGATAAATATATGCATTTCTCAGTGGTACTGAGAAATAACTGTGAACATAACAGCAATGTCACTTCAAATTACTTACTGCTTGCATTAGGGAAGGCAAATGTTTTATTAATAAATAAGCGGTCAGAGCACTATTTGTTCCCAACTATCAGAGTCTGGGAGGGTAGGGGAGGCCAAGCTGAAACATCTGACAAGAGAAATGATTTATCAATTTAATGTGACTGGCAGACCTGGTGATGAAAAGGGACTTAACTGTGTAGCATCAAGGAGCAGCTGACGAGAGGTGGTTCTGCTGGGTGGATGTGGTCAGGGGTTCTGGGAGCCCTGCCTTTGCCAGGATAGAGAGCTTCTTCAGAGGATTGAGAGCCTGAGTGGATTGATTGGGTGGACCTGGGAGAAAGAGAAAGGGGGAGAGAGGGAGAGAGAAAAACAGGGAGGGGGAGACAGAGCCTTACTGCTTCATTTGGTTCAGAGTATAATTTAGGAACTGCATGCTCATCCATCACAAGCTGGCTAATAAGTAATCAATGACTGCAGAGCACTTGGAAGGTAGTAAGTTTTATATAAATGCTAAATAACAGAAATGCTGGAATTTGGTAGAGGATTGCAGCCAACTCTAGCCTGCCAGTGGTAGGCTGGGAAGGTTATGTGTTTGGAGAAGGGTCTGGGGTGGTTCTTGGACTCTCGCTGTGACCACAACTGGATTTTCCAAGTGTATGGCTGAGTCTTCAGATGCAACTTAACTGTGCTGTAATTAGGGGTACTGTACTCTAGGGGCCACTCCTGACTCTTTTGGATTCTTTGCCACTGCATTAAAACTGGCCTGCTGCAGTCACAAGCTCACATGACTCATTGGTATGAATGAAACTTCCCGATGAGGGGTTGCACTTGTTGTAATTTATCAGTGTAGAGCTGTCACAACAAAGTCATTGTAAAGACATTCAGCATTTACTACCCACACAAATGTTGCTTCCTGCAAAAGCCTTTGACTTTTGATAGCCATCTGCACCATCTGCCCCTCCTGCCCATAGACTAAGACCTCAGTCTGGTGATTCTTCACCCTGTAACAGCTCTTGGAAGAGAAAAATCTAACACATCTTCTGATCCCCAAAACTCCTTTTGGTATCTTAGGGTCTATGATATTTCTCCACCAATAGTTCTTATTATACTTGTTTTGTTTGTTTTTTAGGAAGAGAGAAGTAGCTCCTCCCATTTAGGGAATTTAATTACCAGGGTATTAATCTGTCAATTTTAGGCTGCTCAATGAATTCTTATTGCAAAAACAGCTGTAGCCAACAATATTGCAATAGTGTATTCTTAAGCAAACAGTAATGTCTCTGGAATGTGTGAGCATAAATATTAATTAGGAAGAGAAACAAGACAGCAATGAAACAGTTTCTATTAATTATTTTGGCTCATATTCAAATTTGTTACAGTTTATCTGACTTTCTTTTTCGGAAGCTCTTGGAACAATCTGTCTTAGCCTATTTATGCGGTGAAGGTGTCCGAAAGTTAGTGACTAAATTTAGTGGCAAGTCTTCCTGAGAACAAAATTGTTTTCTTCTTTGCTAATCTGGGTCCATGATGAAGGCAGAGAGGAGTTGTTTTGATTTTCCCTGTTCAGCCAGATGGTTCTTGTGGACAAGTTATCCAGGGGATTCCCAGGACTTCTTGGCTCTAACTGGGGCTTGTTACCCAACAATTGTTGACTCACAAAACTTCCGAGAGTTCTGCAGTGCTTAAGAGATCAGATAGTTCCCACTAGAAAGAAAAGAAAAAGTACAAATACAGTAGCTTCTTAGTCATTCGGAGCAAGTTACTTGAGAATCCTTAGTCCAGTCAACACCAAGAAACAGGCAACAAAGTTCTCTGAGCAGCAAAATGGTTGCCCAGAGTTAATCCCAGAGTTAATTTTACATTTTGTTTGACAAAGTTCTAACAAGTTTGATTATCTTTCTATTTTTTTCTAATTTTTAATTTATGTTTTTGGCCCATGGATGGTTAGAAGACACGAAGAAGGCAAGAACAATGCAACTGTTCATGATATGTAAAGACCATAGGAAGAGTTAACAGCTGAGGCAAGTTAAGAGAGATACTAAAATGAGCAGACACAGCAAGTCTGAAAGCCAATGCTAAACCATTGAGAATATGGAGAAAGAAACCTCCACATCACCTTTACCATCAAAGAACTCACCATAAAATATTCTACATTCTTAAGTACAATTTTGTATCATTAAGAACAGAGTTAATTTAACTCACAAAAGAAGAATTGCAATTGCATGGGTAATAAACATATGAAAAATGTTTAACCACAGGTTAGCAAAAAATGCAAATTAAACATGAAGGCAATATTTACTTATGTGTCAAATTGACAAAGATTTAAAAAACAGATGCTATCTAGTGTTGCCAAAGGGGTAAGAAAGTAGGCATTCTCAGCTGTCTTGGTGGAGTCATAAATTGTTACAACCTTTCTCAAGGTCAATTGGCAGTGCGTGCAAAATGCTTTAAAAATTTGTACAAGACTTGACCCAGCATTTCCAAATATGAGAATTTATTCCAAGGAAATCATTAAGTAGATTAATAAAGATTTAATTTCTAAGATTGTTAGCGTAGATTCTTTGTCAGTGGAAAAAATATTCCAGTTTTATAAAACAAATTATTATATATCCAAGTAAAACATAAAAGTAGTCGTAGTCACTAAATGAGGTGACTGTGATGTAGAAACTATTGATTGATGTGGAAAGATGTTCCTGAAAGATTTAATAGAGAAAAGAGGCAGATTACAAAAACTGACCACGTTATCTTCATTTTTCTTAAAAACACATAGACCAAAAGACAAAATAAATATCAAAATGCTACTAATAATCTGAGAACTGTATTGTCTTTTATACTTCTTATGCTCACCGTTTTTCTTTTCCTTTTTAACAAAAACTACTTATGAATTAACATAGAAAAATATTTTTGAAAAATAATAAAAATAGTTCAAGAAATGCTATAGACTTTCTAAGGAAAGGATTAAAGATAAAGACAGACTTTACTTATATGAGCATAGTCTAGCATATCAAATAATAAGAAAGGGTGCAGCACATTTTAGAATTATCTCCCTTTTTTTTTTTTTTTTGAGACAGAGTCTCACTTTCTTGCCTAGGCTAGAGTGAGTGCCGTGGCGTCAGCCTAGCTCACAGCAACCTCAAACTCCTGGGCTCAAGCGATCCTCCTGCCTCAGCCTCCCGAGTAGCTGGGACTATAGGCATGCACCACCATGCCCGGCTGATTTTTATATTATATATATTTGTTGGCCAATTAATTTCTTTCTATTTTTATGGTAGAGACGGGGTCTCGCTCAGGCTGGTTTTGAACTCCTGACCTTGAGCAATCCGCCCGCCTCGGCCTCCCGGAGTGCTGGGATTACAGGCGTGAGCCACCGCGCCCGGCCATTATCTCCTTTTTATTATTTATTTATTCATTTATTTGTTTCTCTAGCAATATTTTCTGAGCACCTACTATGGATTAGTCACTGTGTATACAACAGTGAATAAAAAACGTATCATCCCTGTGTGAATGAAGTTTGCTTAGGGAGATGGACTGTCTTCTTGTCACACGTACAAAATAAAAAGTGTAAGTGTGACAAGTGTAAGCAGAGAGCCACAGAGCCCATCAGAGAGGATTAGGATGAGCGAGGGAGGTGACAGCATTACAGGGGTCACTTGCAGGGAGAGGATGTAGAGAAAGAGACAGATTGAGAGTGCCCCAAGTGAGGTGCTATTACACAGAATGTGGTTCCAGGGACAGATGTAGGGGGATAGATTGTGCAGAGTCTTGAAGTCCATTTAAAGTTTTCTCTTCATCCTAAGAGCAATGGGAAGCTGTAGGCAGTTTTAGACACAGGTATGAATGATTTTTGCCTTTTGCAAAGATAATTCTGACTCTATTGTGGAAGACACATTAGAAAAGGGCTTGGATGGGTGAAGATACACAAATTAGAGTGCTATAAAAATGAGAGAAGCTAAGGGATAGGAGCCGAAGTCGAAACACAGGGTGATGGTGGTGGAGAGGGAGACAGGGAAATGTATTTGAATGTTATTCCAAAGGTGAATTTGATGGTGGAGTGGATACGGGGCTGAGGGAGAGGAGAATCAGAGAGGACAGCCATTGTTTTGTTTGTGCTGGTGATGGGATACTGGTTCCACCCCTCAGGTAGGAGACGGTGGCTGGCAGCCACATGTGGGGGAAGGTTGGTTGGGCTCTGGCAATCATCTGATTTTGGACATGATGGTCTGAGATATTTTTGAGACACCGTCTTAGTCTGTTTTATGCTGCTATGATAGAATGCCACAGATTGGGTTATATATAAAGAATAGAAATTTATTTCTCACAGTTCTGGAGGTAGAAAATCCAAGATCAAGGTGCCAGCAACCGAGGAGAGCCTTCTTATTGCATCATAACATGGCAGACGGTGGAAGGGCAACAGGGACGAAGGCTGAGTCCTTACATGGCAGCGAAGTGGAAGAGCTAGTCAGCCAAATGCTGTGTGAAGCCTTTTTTATAAGCGCTTTAATCTCAATAACAAAGGAAGTGTTCTCATGACTAAAAGTTTAGTTAGATGCAAGAGCTGGGATCCACAGTGGCCAGCATCACAAGGGCTAATAGTGAGACCAAACCAGAAACTAAAAAAGAAGTGAATATATTCCCATTACTTCATTTGTGTTGTTCTTATCTCCCTTGAGAGCAGGTGGTATATTTACACATTTACTTCATTTCTCGAATAGTCCCAAACACTGTGCTGTTATTTCAGTATACAGCTAGCAAGATCAATCATTGGATAACTGGATGAATAAATGTGTGAATTCAATTTATTTCTGCAGTATGTGTCACTCAGGCACATATGCCACACATTGGTGTTTTGGAAAAAGAAATGATGAAGAAGACCTAGAATTCCTGACTTGTTCCAGTGACTGCCTTGCTTGGTTCTTGAGATATATGTATAGAAAATAGGTTTGGCAAATGCACACTCTCTGTTGCTGACTAGAGTTTAGCCCAGAGGACTTTTCTTGTTCCAACAGCATGAGAATAGTCTGAAGGCATGCTGTGGTGTCCTTTCACCATTTTCCTCAACCTGCAGTGATGGAAAAGTACAAAAGAAGAGGGAAATATTGAGTCAACTTTCAAGGAGCAGCAATAAGAAAATAAGAACATAATCCCATAGTGAGAACTTTGGTAGCTTAAAAACTAAGTACTTTGAGCAGTCAATTCACATATACACAACTATGCTAATTTAAATGAATGACTAAAATAGTAAGTTATATTTTTACTTATCAGATTTACAAAAATTAAAAGAATTGATATCATTTAGCACTGACAAGCCTGTGGCTAATATATTTATCTCTTGTTGATATGAATTGGTACAATCTTTTTTGGGTCAGTGGTCAACTTAGCAGAATCTATTAAAATGTTAAATATATTTGCCTTTGGATACAGCAATATCCCTTCTGGATATTTACCATCCTCCCAGTAATATCTAATATTTTTGAGTTTTAACCATGTGTCAGGTACGGCATTATCCTCTTTATAGATACTAAGCTGTTTGTTTTTCAAAAAAACTCTGTGAGACGGTTTCTATTATTGCCCACTTTGTACAGATGAGGAGATTGAGTTATACTGAGGTTAAATATAGTAATAGTCCAAAGCCACACAAATAATGAGCTACAGAAACCAGATTTGAAACTAGGCAGTTTGGCTGTGTAGCTTGTTATGTACATAGTGCCTGCTTTTATAAATTTCTTGTACAGATAGGCAGAGTGTCATGGCATCAAAGTGTTCAGGGTCTCTGAAGGCTGCACCACTTTCTCTTCTGATCTAATTATAGATCCATCCCTAGAATATCAATAACACTTTGATGCTGACTGACAAGTGGGATTTAGAAATAGGAAGAAGTCTTCTGCCTGAGCACAGTAATTTTGACACTTCTGCAACCTCTTTTCTGGTCTACCTGACACTCAATACTGTTCTGCATGAGTTTCTAGGGTGCCTGGAATTTCTCTCCACACTTCCATCAAATGCCTGTCCCAGGGGTGGGTGTGGCACAGGTCCCTGACTTCTGTTTTCCAGGTGAGAAGTTAGGGTAGATAGATAGACTAGCCCTTGGAGGCCCTTAAATAGCAGGCCACGTAATTATATTTTACTCTTTGCTTTGTAATAATGAAGATGGTGATACAGATATTAGAGCTAGGAGTTCATGAGTCTTAACTAGGCACTCTTTTAAGACCTTTTATAGGCACTATTTAAATTAATCCTCACCAAACAAACAAAGAACAAACACATAAACCCCCACACAAACACCCCAAAAACTCATGAGGTAAGTGCTGATATTCTCTTCATTTTGCAGAGAAGACTGAGCAGCAGAGTGATATTATTTAACGTATGCTCTAGAAAGACTTATTGGGAGCCCAGGTCTCATACCCAAGACAAGACATGTTGAGAGCCTGAACTAGACCGGGAATGAAGGGGAGGGGGAGGGATAGAGACGACATAGCAGAGGTAACATCAGTGGGACAGCACCTAACCAAATGTGGGAGACCAGCAAGAGGAGATGTTATTAACCTTCTTGGGCCTTCGAACCTAGGGACTAGAAGGATAACGGTGATTTATGTTCATAAACTGATCTCTGCCAAACAGTCAAATTGGCACCCTCGAGTTGGCAGGGTTGGGAATAAACCAAAGTACTCACCCCAGGAAGGGCCTGATGTGCCAGTTGTTTGATTGCTGAAAGGCTCAACATGGACTTTTTCTTAAGCCAGGAGAAAATAAGTTCAAAATTAGAGATATTTTCAGAGGGAAAATGCCATGTTTTAGTATTAGGATCAGAAGAAAGAAACCTGACGTTTATTAAAAGCCTACAGTATTGGAACAGTTTATCTAATTTGCAGTGTTTATTTGTGTAGGAATTATTTTCCTGTTGTCATTTACAGATGAGAGAAGTAATTTGCCCGTGGCCACACGAATAGAAAATGACAGAATCATTTTTTACTCTAATTTCAGTGTATATCAGATTACCAAAGAGCCTAACCTTGCTTTTCCTTTCATTTTGTTTTTCTTTTTCTTTTTTTTTTTTTAATAAGAATAAGACTTCACAAAGATCTAGCACTCACCTCCGCTTCTTTAGCAATCTTGTTTTTTGTCTAGTGGCCTCATGGTAACATAGACCTGTGCCTTTTCTGGCCCAGGACTCACCTCACTGTTCCCGCAGGCCTGGCCCTGTCCTGTAGCACGTGCCTCTGTGGGATTTCAGCTTCTCATTTGCTACCTTCAGGCCTGGCTCTGGGAAAAAGTAATACAAGGCAGTCTGCCTTGTTGTCTTTCTTTCCCTCATGTCTTCCCTTTCTCGTTGACTCGCCCATTCCTTTCTGACGCCCTTCAGATGCTCAGATAGCTGCACTGGGTGGGAACTGATTTTATTTATTTTTTGTTGGCTTTTTTTTTGCCTTCTTCATAAAACTCATTTACCTTATGTACCATTTTTTTTTTTCAGAGCCCAGGGAGCTGAATAACTTTGGAAATTAATTTGGCAATGGATTCTAATTTTTTTTTTCTTTTCCCAACAAAATTTGCCTTTTTTATTAGTCGGAGATTTTTTTCAGAGCAAAAAAATAATGAAATCAATAGGATGTGTGTGCATGTACACGTACATATGTATATATGTTTATATGTGAAAAGAGATTTATTATAAGTAATTGGCTCATACAATTACAGAAACTGGAAAGTTCCCATCTACAGTGAGGGCTGGCAGCCTGGAGACCTGGGCCAGTCCATGGGGAAGTTCCAATCCGAAGACCATCAGTCAAAGACCCAGGAGAGCCTGGGTGAAGGATGAAGGCCAAAAGTGATCTGCTGGAGAAATCACTCTTGTTTCTTTGTTCTGTTCTGGCCTTCCACTGATTGGATGAGGCCCGCCCACATTATGGAGGGCAATCTGCTTACTAAAGCCCACAGAGTTAAATGTTAATCTCATATAAAAACTCCCTCTAAGTGGACATATAAAATTTATCGTCACACTCTTTTTACCAGGTAGTCAGTCCTGTGTAATGCATTTTTAATGGCACCATATCTGACTCATTGGGAGGTCAAGGAGAGGGATTTTGAGTAAGGGTTTCTTTCCCCAAACCCCTTCCCGCCATCAACTATATAATTACCTGGTTTTGCTTCTAATTCATGAGAATGGGCTGTTTGGAGGCATCTTGAATAAAGTATCTATAATTCAAGGTGCCATTTATTTTATTCTTGAAGAGAGTATGCAAGGGTTAGTGCCAGGTTCACATGGCTCTTACTAGCTCAGCAAACGCATGAGGTTTCTAGGCTGCCAATCCTGAAGATAGAGTCAGATTCTCCAGTTGCTTCCTCATTTATTTCCTCAATCCTCACAACGGATAGCTGATTATCTGATTATCATTGTGGATGCCACAATCTAACTTTCTTTGATGTCTCTCTGAGTCTCCCTGGAACTTGGAAATGTTCACCTGGGTCACTGTGTTACATTTGTATGTAGGTTGATAAAGAATATATCACAACCGCCTCTGGGTATATCCATAGGGAAAACACATAAACAAATAAGAGGAAAAATCTCCAACTTGAAATTCTTATCTAGCCATATTCTTCAGTTTTTTCTATAGAATCAAATCAGACACCTGCATTTTTTTCAGCAGCCTGGCATTTCAGCAGCCACAGTTTTTCCTTCCTTTCTGTTCAGAAGGCACTTAAATTTTGGTCATCCACTTCTCTGTGGGAGCAAGTTGTCCTACCTGAGATCTGAGATGCTCTTCCCAGATTTACAAATGTTGCTACTATTGCCAGAAGCTTCTCCATTCTTACTAATTATATAGAGCTACAGAGGAGTAAGTGCCCAGTATAGCCATTTTTTTCATATATATATATTTAAAACTCCAATCATTTTCACTAATATTATATCCCCATTTATCTTAAAATTCTAGTGATTCCTCTATCATTCCATCTGAATAGATCACATATAAACTCAGATTTAAAAGAAATATATATTTTAAAAGGTCCATACTAGGCAATTATTCCTCCATAGCTTTATCTGAGCAGGGGCTGCCTCTGTTAGAAGAAGCGAAAGCTCTCCAAATTGCCAAGTCCTCCTCTCCCTATATACATCTACTTACCATTCTGGGCTCCTGTGGATGACTTTGGAATTCTGCCACAGAATATTCATTCCCCCAATCATCAAGGTTTGTAACCCTATTAAATATCCATTTAGACCCCTTCGAACATCTGGGTTCTCTAAATATTTTTTTTAATCTGGGTTGGGGTATGATCTGTTCAAACAGAGTGATAGGTAAGGAAGGATGAATAGAATTTTAAAATAAATGAGAATACAATGTTATTGAGATGATTGGATTTTTTTCTAAAAGAAAACTGTAAAGATCCCTAGCTTACTACATTTAACAAAATAAATTATGGAAGACCAAATATTAGGTTTTAAAATCTATAGAAGGACCAGAAATCATTACACATGGAGATTTATATGACACAGTGGGGAAGAATTCTCCAAGAACTATAATCAAAGCCAAAACCAGAAAGTGTGAAGAAAATGATGAATAGATTTGGCTACTAAGAAACTAAAGCTTAAAAACACCTCTATGACAAAAAGATACCAATCAGAAAATTGTGAAAAGATGGTAAGCTATTTTTAACACATAAGTGAGACAAAAGGTTAATATCCTCATTACATGACAAAGTATTTACAGATACTTTGACCTGAAGAAAAACACTTTCAGAATAATGAACTAAAGACATAAATAAGCGAATCACAAAATGCAACAATTTTCAGGCTTCCTAGTGATAAAACCTGCAATTTAAAAATGAAATAATTTTTTTACCTCAAAAATTAGAAATATTTTTCAGTGATTGGTAGGAGGCTATGGTAGTGAAAAATTATAAATCACATACATTGCTGGTGGGGAAAGAAACTGAAAAAAATTTCTAGAAGGCAATTTGACAAGATGTATCAAAAGCTCTGGAAATTTGCTTACCTTTTATTTTTTTTTTTAAGGTCGAATGGAACTTGCTTACCTTTTGACTCAAGAATTTTGCCTTTAGGAGTCTATTCTAAAGTCTCTCACTCTCTCTTTCTCTGTCTGCACCTAAGTTTGTTTTTTTCTACCTATCTATCAATCAAGTATCTATCAATTCTCTATTTTCCCCAGTAGCATATAAGTTCCACAAGGTTAGAGCCTCTATCAATTTAATTTACCATGTTTTTTACCTGATCCTAGAAAATTGCCTGTTCTGTAGTAGATGATTAATAAATGTTTGCTGAATTATCATTATTATTTTCTAAATATTTACAAAGGACATCAGTGTCTTATAGCATGTCTGGGGAAGAATGACTAGGATGTTGAAGGGATTTGGAATTACATCATGAAGAAGAAAGGAAAAAGAAGAACTGCTAGAGGAGTAATGAGCAGAGGATCTGATATAATGGTGGGTTTCAAACATTGGGAGGAATATTATGTGGAAGAGAGATCTGACTCATTCTATACAGCTTTGAAGTACAGAAGTAGATCGATGGATAGAATTTACAGAAGCAATGTGGAATTCTATTTAAAGAAGTACTTTCAAACAATTAGAGCTGTTTGAAATGGAATTGATTATCTTGAGAGGAAGCAATTCACTATCCCTAAAAATATTCAAGCATAAGTACTTATAGGGAAAATGCATACACCAGAATAAGACTTTGATTAGGTAACTAGAAATTTCTTCTGCTTAGAGGAGGACTCACCTCCTCTTTTGTCCAAATGTCATCTTCTGTACCCTCCTTTTTTTTCAACTAGTTATTCCTATTCATTCTTCAGAGCTCAGACTAAAATGTTATCTCTCTCGGCAACCCTTCCCTACTACTCACCCGATACAATCTTGCCTGTTCATGCCTTTCCCAGCCACCTCACTGTCCCCTTCATGTCATTTAGAGCACACTGCAGTTGACCTTTGGCCTGGCTATACTCCACTAGATTACGAGCTCTCTGGAGGAGGGAACTAGTTCTATTTTTCTATCTCGTTCACTTTTTTATATCTAATGTCCAGTATGGTGCCTGGCGCATAGTAAAATTGAATTCATCTTAATGAGGTGTGTATCCAGGTTGAAATAACTTTATATTGCATTGCTTTGGGAGCTAAAAGTCTTTAAATTAGAGAGGCCCATATACTTGTTTCCTTATTTTCATTCAGAGTTTCCAATTCCTCATGGTTCTCTTCACCTTGCCTGTGTATACACCTTAGGAGTTCTGAAGGGTGGATTTACAATCCCTTCTCCCCTCACAGCTTCTGCGTGTCCCAGATTGATCTACTTAGTCATCACCTGCTAGTTTGTCCAGCCCTAGCTACTGGTCTCGACCTTTTGTTAGGATGATTATATAAAGCTTGGCAAAATTTTCCAGAGGTTCAGCATGCTTAGCTTTGATGCAAGGCTTTCTCAGATGTTGAACTCAGATGTTGAGCTATTCTGGAAAACAGCTCTTTCGTTTTTCTATGTTGGAATTAATTGTATTTATTTATTTATTATTATAAATGTCAAATTTATAATATATTAATATATTAATAGTTATGTAAAATTCTGATAAAATAGAAAAAATGTTAAGAATAAAGGAAAATCACCCATAATTAACCTGAAGATGACCTTTATTAACATTTTAGTATACATATCTTTCTAGATTTACCAAAACAAACATTTTATGATGGAATACTATCATAATGGACACTATTTTATAACATTTTTCCATTATATATATTGTGAAAGTCTTTCCAGGTCAATAAATATATATTCATACTATCATGCCATCATGTTCTGTGTGCCACTGATAGGATTGGCCACCTTGATGTTCTGTGAGTTACTAAGATAATAAAGTTCCTTTCACCCTACATCATGGGAAATAGAAAAAGTGATATAGACCTGAGGCAAGATAGCAAATACATACTGTTGTCCCTGCTATGTAAAGGAAAAATTGTTTTGGATTTTTTTTAAACTGATAGTAATGGGAGGAAAACATTTATTAAGTTAAATGTGGCATATCAAATTCCATGGACTATATTGATTTATTTACCAAAAATTCCACATTCAAAACACACCTGTAATTGTCATTACCTCATGATTAAAGTATCCATCTTCCTCTTAGTTGAATGGACCCAGGTATATGAACTGACTTAAATCTGGAAAGTATGTGAAAGGCTGTGAATCCTCACTACTAATATTTGAACTAGGTTTTTGTCCACCAGACCATTAAGTTGTATGTTAGTGGGCTGCATATCTATTTTATTTCTAAGAGACTTGTGATTAATCAACCATTGCCACAGATCCCAATGAGTCAAAACACTCTGATCATCACTCTTCCATGTCTAATTGTGGTCCTTGCAACCCACCTTTACTCTGAGAGTTAAGTGCCACACCCTGGCCTACCATTCTGGCATCCCATTATCCCCACTGAAGTCAGGAGCCATCTAATGTAGCAGTCTCCACTATCATCTCCAAACTATAGAGGACAGCTACAGAGAGCTCTTCAAGAAAACTAGTACCCACCCCCACACTAATATTTTTGATACTAGGAAATAAATTTTTTCTGGGTCCTTCAGTGAAATATAGTTTGTGAATGAATAAACACAAAATTGATTCATTCCATTGCTCCCCTTTCCCTAAGACTTGAGTCTTTGTTCTAAAATGTACCCCAGGATTTTAATCAAGTATGGTAAGATGACAGATGTGAAAACAACTGCATTTAAAAAAAGAGATTTTTACTCAAAGTTCCCAAAAGAAGGGGACACGCCATGCCATGCAGAGTAACATGGAGAAGCACCTGAGTGATCCAGGAGGAGAAGGAAAGAAAGCATGGATCCACCTAAGGCTTTGTTGTGGATTTCATCTAAAGGAATGGGCAAGGCATGCTAGGTATGCTGAATACACACAGGATTGAGTAGTTTGATTAATTTCAAGGGGTACCGGGCAGTAGGAGTGGCCATTCTTCTCAGGTGCCTAGCCTTGTGGTGATTTAGGGCAAGGGGGATATTGAGTGGGTGTATGAGTTTGATAAAGGAAGTAGTTGGGAGTATGGGCTCTGTATTTGTTGGTTTGCATATGAAAGGTGTGCTCCCAGGCAAGTTATTTGCTAGGAATTAACTAGCAACCCCTCCCTGAGTCTGCAAGTCTTTACGATGTCAAAGCATCAATAAGATACAGAAAATTAAAGAAACATAATTAATACAGTCATTTTCCTCTACAGCATACCAGAAAATTTCTGGCATTTTGATCTCATTAACTGTAGGCCACCCAGCTGTTAATTAATGCCAATTCCATGCATTTGAGCCAACATTAGGTGAATAAATACATATCAATGAATTTGGGCTAATCATGACCTTAATTTGTCTTCCGTTTATTGAACTTAAAATTCACTTGTACAACGTAAACTTCAGCTTTATGGTGATACAGAATGAGATGGTTCTATAAATCTGTATGGTCTATCTTCTTCCAGAGAAGGCCATGTATTTCTCAGTTTGGACTCTATTGAATTTAACTCTCAAATATGGACCTGGAGGTAATAGGAGATGTTGTGTTGGGACCCTCAGGATAATTGGCATCAGTTGGTGAGGCACTGTGCCAACTTCATTGAACAGCTTTTATGCAGGGGAAGTCTAGCTCCTGCATGGTGGGGAGGGGTCTCCTTTGCCAATAAAATGGTTCAAGCAGATTTAGGATCTGTCTCAGGGTCCTATATTTTTTCCCCAACCAGTGCACCAGAGATGCAGTAGAGTTCAGCTCTAAACTGGAATGCTATTCTGCTCTCCTAATGATCAGGCCCTGGGGTGTCAGTAATAGCTGCTCTGTGACTACATACAGAGGACTAAGGGATCCTTCTATGATGCTATAAGGCTTTACGATTTTCTTTACCGTATTCTCAATTGTATAGCATTCAATTCCTTGTTTTCTGTATTTATTCTTTTGACTCTCTAAAGCTGTAAAAGGAAGCTAAGTGACTCCATAATCTCTATGACCACCTTTGCAACTAAGTGCCATAGCCCACTTGGTGTCCCAAAGCCTTGCCTTCTACCTGCATTTTCACCCCATGCCACCACTGGCCATAATTTGAGTAATTTTGTTGCCACCAATTTTGTGGATTACTCAAGTCCAAGTTGCCCCCAACCGGAGTTTATCTATGTGCTCATCAGTTATGTAAGCAACACCCAAATGTAAGAATCCCCAAATGCCATATTTTGAGTCTGTTTCCTAGAATCCTGATGCTAATGACTATGTTCATTAGGATTCTGAAAAAAATAAATGACACCCTAGGTTAGAGAATTTATGAATATTTTGATAAAGGGACTATTAAAATGAAGGGGGCGTAGTGTGGAGATATGACAAGGGATAAAGCAGTTCATGGAGATAGTGATAGTGCCATCACCAGAGGCCGTTGCGAAGTCTAGGCCAGAGGGGGAGGGTATTGGGGGGAGTAAGGACCAGAAGCTGGAGGCAGAGAGTTCTGTGGAGACCCCTGCTTAACAGAACCTGGGACCTTTGGTCAAAGGACACAGGAGGCTGCCAGAGATGCTAGGAAGAGCAGGAAAATAAGTCCCCTACTTTCATCTCCATCCCTTACTTAGATATCCTGTAGGTGCTTCTCCTGGACTGAGCTTAATTGAAAGACAAAAAGCTAAAAGTTCATTGATGTGATCCTTACAGCTCAGCCTTCTAAAGTGCAGAGACCTTTTCTAGGGTGCACTGTAGATACGGAAGAATTCGTTTTGTGCCTTGTGGTGTATTCTAGCCTGATTTGGGTCAGGCTTGCTCTCCAAAATGGCCAAAGTCAAGGATCTGAGCCCAGCAATCTATCCATTTAGTGCTATCACCTAGAGAGTGAAAAGTCAAGGATCTGAGCCCAGCAATCTATCCATTTAGTGCTGACACCTAGAGAGTGATTGGTGGTATAGGAAGTGGAACCAGCTTCTGGGAGGAATACGTAAAACAACAATCCACACAGTGTTATGGCATTGGCTGTGTGTTCCGGGATTAGGACTGAATTTTAGTTACTATGGCAAGGGCTGGAAAACACTTTCTGCAGAGGGCCAAGTAGTTAATATTACAGATTTTGGTGGACATATGATCTTCGTGACAACTATTCAACTCTATCACCATATCTCAAGCAGCAACAAACAATACCTAAACAAATAAGTGTGGCTGGATTCCAATACAACTTTATTTACAAAAGTAGGTTGAGAAAAGGATTTGGCCCAGGGGCTGTATTTTGCAGACCTCTGATCTACAGGAAGCTGGACTCAAACAGGAAACTGAATTAGAAACCCAGTTATATAGACTTTACCAACCGAGCAGTAATTGGTGAAGGCCGTGAATTAGCTAGTAATTTTCTGCTCAGGTTTTACCCTCAGGCAAACTGATTTTTTATCACTGCGAATCTATGACTACAAGATTAATTTCTGACCACCCTGGCAGAAGGGTTGATGGTGCTAAAATGCGGTTTTTCTTGCTGAGTTTGGTTCAGGAAGCTAGTGGAACCTCAGCTATAGTAGACATATATTAGGCATATAATAGATATAGATAGATAAAGACTAGCAGGCAACTCTGACTATCAAAAAGGATGAAGAAGACAGTCCCAATTTTCCCAACTGACTCCTAAGGCACCTGCTTAAGCCTCAATTTCCCACCAAACCGTTCACCAAACTTTCTTGCACTTAGGCCTCACCGGTTGCTCTGAATTTCATTCTATTTCTCACTCCTGGATCTCAAATGGACCTGCGCTAACCCTGTCCCGTGGACGCAGTCTGCAGATTGTACCTTTTCCTGTCTGACTGAGGCTGGTCAGGCAGGACATAGAATAAAATAGCTTTCATTTCTAGCCAGCATTTTTTTTTTTTTGTATATTTGTGTATGTTTCATTTACTTTGTTGCTAAAGCTGTGGTTGTAATCTATTGGTTACTGTTTGAAATTGCCTTAGACTTGGTGCATGCAGTTGTAGGCTAGTAAAACATTTGATTGTAGATTCAGGAATGGAATCCATTTGAGTCTCCAGATTTATTAGCCCCCGAACCACACACAGAAGAAACCAGAACTTTGGAGTGCTGCTGTCCAGATTTTGATCTACTTCATTGTGGTTTCCACATACAGAAGGCACAGTTCAAGGCCTTTAGCTCCAGATTCAAACTCTTGACTTTAGAGAGCTCTGGATTCCTTCCAAAAGTTCTGAGCCTTTAAACAAGTGGCAGGAATGGATTTTTGTGTGTGTAATGACCTTCCTTTAGCTCCTCACCTATCCACCTTCCTGACCAACGCTGCATAGGTTGCATTTGAGTGCACAGAGATTGGCTTGAGAGTGTGGCCACAGGGCGGGGCTGTGATAACTGGCCCATGCAGGATTGTGTTGAAGAACTGAGCTTTGTTTTCACCTTGTTAACTACACTAGGTGGAACTGTGAGCCTGCCTGCCTCTAAAACAGACCCGCTCTCCACACGTCTAGTAAGTGTGGCTGCTTGCCATTCATGAGGCAGGATGTGAAAGCCCGCAGCAATGGCTGCACACCCAAGCCTTCTGGAGGGCATCCAGCGCAGCTGCACGGGATGCAGAATTAGGCTGGAGGTTCTGCTGGGTTTCTCTCTGGATGCCAAGTAAGGGTTATGGCGTCACATAATTCTGGCCATCAGAGAAGACTCAAGAGGATGGCAGAGTGGAGGTGGCCCTCCTTGGGGCTGAGGATAGTCACATGCATTCTGCTGAGTTTCCAAGGCCTGAGGTTGGGCAGGATTGAAAATTAGAAAGACTCCTGGATGGAGAAACAGGAAATCAGAATTCTAGTCCTAGATTTGCCTTTAATTGCTATGTAAGTGAGGTCGAATCACTCAGCCTTTTCGGGAGTTCGTTTCCTTATCTGTAAAGTAAGGATAATTAGCCCTGCCCTATCTCCCTCAGAGAGATGATGAGTACCAAATGAGAACGTTAATGAATGTGAAAGAACTTCAAAAACAGTATAAAGCACAAGAGAAAGACATTATTACCACTGCCACTAATAAAATCTACTGAATCACTAACACCACACAATGCTTTTTATTTCAAACACAAACTCCTCACCCGGCTTCCAAATGCTTCTCTTAACTGGACTCCACCTTACAAGGAACGATGACAACTCCCTTACCTCGATTCTGCTCCAGGTAAGCTATTCTGACAATTTCTCATTCCACATCACCTTGTACTTATTCCTATCTCTCTGCACCCTTATGCTTTCTGTATTTTGTTTCTGGTTTTCAGACCAACTCTATTTTTCAGTTCCGTTCACAGTCCCCTTCCTGTCTCTTAAAGCTAATTTCCTAAGGAAACCCCACTCTGTTCTCTTCTTGCCCAAAATACTCCTTGGAAGGTCCCACTTCCACTTGTGGTATCTATATGCTGACAAGTTAAGTTCTTCCTATTTCATAGTTAATGACAGTACCAGCCTCCCTGCCACTCAAACAAGAAATCTGGAAGTGGGACAAGACATGCTCTTTTCCCTCTCCCTCATCCTTCCCCTCCTACTCCTCCTTTCCTTAGCCATCGAGTCCTGTGGCATTTATCTCCCACATCTTTGTATCATTGCCACTGCTTTACTTTGGGTCCAAATCTCTGATAATTTGGATTATTGTCACAGTTTACTGATTAGATTCCTGTTTCCAGTCTGTTTTCCTGCCAATATGTCTTCCGCCCTTCTGCCAAGCTGATGTTTCTAAAACACAAATCCAATCATGGCATTTCCCTGCTTCTGAGGCTTCAGTGAAGTTCACGCTTTTCAGAATTAAGTTCAAAGGTGGCACAGTAGCACACAAGCCTCATCATGATATGGCCCTCATCTGTCCCTCCCCTCATTGGGAATTAGCCCTTTTTAGGTCTTGAACTCATGTGAGAATCTTAGGAAATAGAAAGACGTGTAAGTAAAAATTTGCAAACAAATTATCGCTTGCTTCTGGAACCCATCTCTGCCACTCTGTGGATCTTGCATTTGCGGTCCCTGCTCCCACCTCACTCCCTGCCACATCTGGCTCCAGACACACAGAGGTTATTGCAGTTCCCCAGTGATGTGTGGATTTTCATGCCTTTAGTGCCTTCCTACGTTGTGTCTTCATACTTTGTATCTGTTGGGAATTCCAGCCTTCCCTTGTTCGTCCAGCTAAAAACCACTTGTCTTTCAGAACCTAGTTCAAACATTGCCACTTCTAGGAAGTCTTTTCTGATCTCTTGTTTGATTTATCTAGCCCTGTTCTCTAGTTGCAGAATTCCTTAGTCTATTGTCCCACCTCTTTCCAACAGAATTTTTAACCATTGTGTGTTTGCTTGCTAGATTATTTAAAGGTTGACTACCAGCTCCCAGAATATTGCCTGGCAAATAATAAACACTCAATAAAATGTTTGCTGAATGGAATTGGTCTTATCTAGTATACTCTTCTCTCTCCCTTTCACTAGTGTACACCTTATAGGTCTTTTAAGGTCAAACACAAAGATAATCACTTTCTTTATGTAATCTTGCTTCATTAGCCCACATCTTCTCTTTGAATTTCTTTGCTGCTAGATGTGTGGCTTTTAGCATCACATATTTATGCAGAGATTGCTTTAAAATATATTACCACCAAACCCTAATGATTCTTTAAGCATATAATGCAATGCAGGGTAAAGTGCCCTAGCCCAGGAGTCAGAAGTCCCAGTTCTAGTTTTAGCTCTGCTATGAAATGTGTAGCCCTGGACAGAGTACTGAATTTTTTCCCCCTTGATTTAAGTTTCCTCATTCTTAAAATTAGGAATCTGGGCGATCTCTAAGGCAACTTCCTGCTAAAAGACTGTAAGCCACTAATTGGCCTTGAAATCGTTCATATATTCTTGCAGTCATAAGGGCTTTTTCTTTTTGATTTTTAATAGCGCTGTGTTTACTCAGCACAGGTGCTCCTCATCTCTCTCAGCTTAGCTTTTGAAAATCAGCAGCCACCTCCCTCAGCAATGGCCATAGGTATGGAGGGCTCAATCCGGGGATACAGAGAAGATCACAAGCGTTGCAGTTAAAGCAATTCCCTATAGCTGCATATTAGGACCTAAACCCCAAACACTGTCTCCTAAAGAATAAATATGATTTTTCCTGGACTAATTCAGATCGATTCTGTGGCTGAATCTGCAACAGATACTAAATAATTCATCCACCTCCATCAGCTGCTTCTTTTCTGTTAGTCAATTTACATGGGCAGTAGTCTTAATTTCCATAGGATTTGCATTTGTAATTGTTTGATTACGTTCATATCTCCACCAGCAGTGTACCTGGTGCATTTGACACCTAGAATGGATCAAATTTTAACTCTTCCCTTCTGTATACAACAAAATTATTTTCATTAATAATTATTATTTTCTATAGCATTTGGTACACTACATTATGAATTCCTTGAAGTCAGAGACCATGTCTTACTTACCTTTGAATCTCCAGGGTCTAGTATTTTGCCTGATTTTTAAGTAGGTGCTCAAGAAATTCCCATGAATTAAATAAACAAATGAACAAATGAATCATCATTTGTCATATGGCCAAGATTGCTTACTTAGTGACTTTTTGTATGTTATAGATCATGCACAATTCATTAGATAGAGGTCTGCATTTTCCTTGGTATGCCTAGATAATGTCTACAAAATTATTTAAAGGAGTTACAGGGCTCTAACAGCGGAAAAACCAACAGACTTGACAATAGATTCATATGTCCCAATGCCAAGTCTGATCTCTTAAGCTCTTTCAAAACTATAGCTCCTGGCATTTCAAATGCTTCTGCCATAGGTCCAAAGTGGGTCAGATGCCTGAACTGTCATAACTAATTTGCCCTTACTATTGAAACTCTGTGCTTGATGTTAGAAATCACACAATTATGTCTCTTACCCTCTAATTGCTACTTAATTTTCATTTTTCACACTCATTTTGCAAGCATTGAAGTGCAAATTAAATAGTAATTAGAGGGTAAAAATACACAACTGTGTGATTCTTCAGTCTTCTACACAATATCAGTTGCTGTGCAGAAATTCTCAAAAAAGATGCCAAACCAAGCACCACCATTTAAAGAACTTGGGTGCTCTGTTACCCTGAGGGTAACCCATTTTCAAGCAACTTTTCTGTTAGGATGTCTGTTTATCAGTGGCTACAAAAGCCGGTGAACAAACAAGAATGCAACTCCTTTGCCACTTTTACAACTTCTTTTTTAAGAAGTAACTCCTTTGCCACTTTTACAACTTCAGCCTGAAAACCAGGAGATTCATATAAATGACTAAGAGCTTAATTTGCTTCCCAAGCCATAGAGACTTTTTTCCATCCCCCCAAGTGTAATAGTGTATTCATTTGTTTAATTAGTAATGTTTTAAATAATATCAGGCCTTAGGAGGCAGATAGTGTATTGTAAGACAATACACTTTGGAAAATCTTCCAAGTGGGCTAATCTTTATGGTGGATCCAGGCTAGCCCAGGAGAACGTGGTCTCTGGGATTTCCCAGGGGGAGGGAAGGGGTGGGCCATTCTCCCCCTTGATTAGTGTCCTGGAAGTTGAGAACCTTGCATTTGAGGCTTTCTCAGATGAAGATGTGCCAGAAGAAATTCCAATGGACTACAATAATCTTTTCTTTTTTCTTTTAGCATTTTTGGGTTTTACTATATTAATCCTTGCCTGGCACTATTTTAGTCATCCTTGCATAAATTATATAATTGACTTTAATTTTTTTAATAACCTTATGAGGTGGCTTTGGTTTTTTCTTTCATTACATGCAATGTAACTGAAGTGTTTAGGTAATAAACTAGTATTTAAAATTTGGTTTTCATATTTTATGTCCAGCATTCTTTTTTACAATATTATCGTGAGAACAGTGGAAGATGGCCATCGAGTTACTTTTTCTACTCTAGTCTCTCTCTTTTTTTTTTTTCCCCATCTTTTCTCAAACACGGATTTTTAACCAAACTGATCATTTTTTTAGTGTGAAATTTGCCAGGCATTCTCTCTCACCTCCTGACTTAGCACAAACTATTCCCGGAGATCACTATTTCCTTTCTCTCTGCCTGACAAAATTCCCCTACTGGAGACCTCATAAAGATTTTTACCACTTCTGGGAAGTCTGCAATTTCCCTTAGCACCTGGCATTGCAGATTCCAGCACTGATTACACTGTGTCTGAGGCCTGGCTTATTGTATTCCCGGAGCTACAAGCCTTGGGGAGCAGGGAGAGGCCCAGTGGCTACACCAGCAAAGTACCTGCAGTCTAGCAGGTACTCCGTGCAGAATTCTTGGTTGAAGGGTGTTGAGTCTGATTGTAATTTCTCTGCTTTCTCTTTAAACCTCCAGTCTAGCATGCACAAAGAACACTAGCACTCCAGAGTGTGGGAGTAAGTAGGAGCTAAGTGGGAGGGGTGCACACTTTTTAGTATAAATAACTTACCATGTGCGTGCATTAAATAAAATGTGTTTGTAAATAAAAGCAAAATGTATTAAAAAGAAAAACAAAAACTCTGGCAATATGATTTTGAAAGACTGCGAGTTTTTCTATGTAATCTTTCTCTAAATTCTATGTATTAGCTCATTAAATACGAAATGTCCAGTTTCAAATCGAAAGTGTAGTTTATTATATCTCAAACAAGAAGCAGCATAATTAATCCAAATATGAGCCTAAACTACCAACATAGTTTTTCCATCTTAATGGTAGCATGTTTATGCCAGCAGTGAAGAAATTTGGAGAGTAAGTGGTGATGAAATCATGAAAGGTGTTTTTCACAGCTTGTTGAGAATTGAATATTTTTCCTTGTAAGATGTGGTCCAAAGCCTGGAAGAAGTGGCAGTCAGTTGGTGCAAGGTCTGGTGAATACGATGGATGACAGAGATTTTCCAAGTCCAGTTTGAGCAGCGTTGTTTGTGTGACATGTGGTTGAGTGTTGTCTTGCAAGAGGATTGGTCTGTCTCTGTTGACCAATCTTGGCTGCTTAATTGCAATCATTTTCATCATTTTATCCACTTGGTTGCAGTAGACATCATCTGTAATCGATTGACCAGGTTTTATGAAGCTGTATTGGATAATACAAGCGCCGGACCACAAGACACCATACATTTTTGATGAATATTTGCTTTGGGAATGTGTTTCAGCACTTCATCTTTGCCCAACTATTGTGCTGAATGCTTGTGATTGTCAAAACAACTCCGTTTTTCATCACAAGTAACAATACAGTATAGAGGCAGGGCGCGGTGGCTCTCGCCTGTAATCCTAGCACTCTGGGAGGCCGAGGCGGGCGGATTGCTCAAGGTCAGGAGTTAGAAACCAGCCTGAGAAAGAGCGAGACACTGTCTCTACTATAAATAGAAAAAAATTAATTGGCCGACTAATATATATAGAAAAAAATTAGCCGGGCATGGTGGTGCATGCCTGTAGTCCCAGCTATTCGGGAGGCTGAGGCAGCAGGATTGCTGAGCCCAGGAGTTTGAGGTTGCTGTGAGCTAGGCTGACGCCACGGCACTCACTCTAACCTGGGCAACAAAGCGAGACTCTGTCTCAAAAAACAAACAAACAAACAAACAAAAAAACGGTATAGAAATGATTCACTGTTATGTCATGACAGCAAAGAAAGACAAGCTTTGAGATAGTTCTCTGCTGACGTTCATTTAATTCACATGGAACTCATCTATCCAGCTTCTTTACTTTGCCAATTTGTTTCAAATGGTCCAATATTGTTGGAATAGGAATGCCAAACCTTGCTGCTAATTCACGCATAGGTTGTAATGGATTTGCTCCTACTACAACTTTCAGTTCATCATTATCCACCTTGGTCTCAGGTCACCCACGTGGCTCATTTTCAAGATTAAAATCAGCAGAATGGAACTTCTCAAACCACTGATGATGTTCCATGTGCTTATAAGCCACATCTATCCCAACATCTTGTTGATATTGTGAGCTGTCTACACTGCATTGGTTCCAGGACGGAACTCACATTTGAAAATAACATAAATTTTGACTTATCTATGGTTCCACAAAAATTGCTCTAAAAAAAAAAAAATAAAAGATAATCGCAAGCCACAATGTGCATTTGCAAGACTGAGGATACACCTTCATAATAAAAATAAAAATAAAAGTGTCAAAGTGAAATGTCAAGGATATCTACGGTCAAACTTAGTACTTAAGGAAATCAGACATTTCATACTTAAGAACCTTAATATTGGCAAACCAAGAGCTCTCAAAAGAATAACCAATGTATCCACACAAGGCTGAGGGGGGATATCTGTGCAAGAGCAGGAGTCTGCCGGTCGGCTCATAGGTTACCCTGACTGCAAGCACACTGCTGCTACTGGGCATAGCATAGAAAGCCAAAACGAGGCAGAAACAATGCTGATGTGCCTTATGAAATAGCCATGCCAAATATTTTTTGTCTGACCTATAAAAAACTTTAATTTTCCCAAATATACAATATATGCCATAAATCACTTTGTAGCTTGAGGAAAAAGTGGTTATTTTGTCTGAAATGTAATAGGATATTTTCTTTTGATAAGAAAACAATATAAATGCACTCGATATGAATCAGCCCCAATAAATAATTGGGAAGATTTTTAAGGTAGGAAAACAAAAAAGTTTCTCAAGGCTATAAATCCATAAGGAAATAGACTTCTGAAGAATAGATGGAACCAACTGGGAAGCAAACTCCATTAAGGGAAGAGTAAATTAAAAGCTCTGAATGACTTCAAAGTGTCCTTGTTTCTGGGGAAAATATGGAGACTCCCAAGGGAAGAGGAATGTATTGTGGTTGATTATGAATATAATCTGTTAACAAAGAGGCACATTTAAAGTTGTTTTAGTTCAACAAACAGCCTAGTGTCCTCTCTGGGTCAGAAGCACTCTCTGAAGTAGAAGGGTGTGAGGCTGAGGCCGTCCCTTGATGAATTTAGAATCTAAAATGGTGGGTGTAATAGGACACGTATTCAAATAACCATGATAACCAGAAATTTAAAATCATTGCCCACCTGAGGGGTACACACGGCATCTTTATGAAAGTGAAGGAGAGACAAAGAGAGGCTTCATTCATGGAGGTGGGATTTGGGATCTGCAGGGCAACAGGGAACATTCTGGAGAGAAGGAATCAACATGAGCACAGACCAGGGGTGGGGAGGTATGGAGAGAGGGGAATAGCAAAGTCCACTCTGGCAGTGGCAGGGGACACAAGTGGGGGACTGGTGGGAATAAAGCCTGGAAACCTCTACTTGGGGCCTCTTTTGCATGCCAACTTGCATGGGGGGATCACTGTAGGTCTCGAAGAGAACAAAGCACTCAGAAGACCTGAGCTCTGGTTCCACTTGAAGATTTAGGCATGATATTTGCCCCTCTGCATGTTCAGGATAATTATTGTGCCCTTCCCAGAGCAGAGAGTTGGTGTGAGGAGCAAATGAGGTGAAACTTTGAAAAATATGAAGAAACACAGAAATAAAAGGATTATTCCCAGTGTAGTGAGGTCTCAGCTTGAAAAAACTAAGCTGTTGTCCTCATCCAGAATTCAGTCATGTGTTTCTTGCCCTATTTTGATTTCTGAATTTTATTTCCATGAGGACTTAAAAATTTGCCTGGAAAAAAATATGTTCTAAAGGATGAAAGAGTTGGGGGGTTAAAGGCAGTATGTGCAGTGGACAAGAGTAAGATTCTGAAGTCAGACTTGGAATTGAATCTTCACTTTCTGAGCTCTCATATGCTGTGCAACTTCTCTAAGTGATTGTGATAATGATTGGCATAATGTATTAATATATAAAGTGCTTAACAGTGTGTCTGGTGAATAGCATAAGTTAAATATATTATGACTGTTATTATTACTTTTATAATTATCACTATTTTTATGTTTTGTTTAAGGGCAGTGGGTCAGGGTCAGGGTGCAGAAATATTGGTCAGTCATATTTTCTGGTCATATAACCCCAAAGAGTCATGCCTGAAACCTATGGAAAGACCTAGGGACAGAAGAGCAAATTTTCAAGGTGCAGAGAGCACGTGGAACCACAACCTTGTGGGCCATGGGACAGACTGACCGGACACTTGGGCTTGAAGGCTATTAGAGCTCATTGAACATGGCACCCTGGGGTCAGAGGCGCTGAACTCACGTGCCACATTCGGGACAAGGAAAATGACATTATGCTTTGGTAGCACCTTTGTCATGGGCAGAGGCGGGTCCTGCAGCAGGCGTCACTTCAGTGGGCACTTATGAATTAGCCATGCCCAGCACAGAAGGAAACTGGTGGGATGAGCAGGTTGCTGAGGGGAGAACGTGAGAGCACGTGCAGGTCGACTGTCTGAGGACTTTTGGGAACATTAGAAGAGCTTAAGGAAGCTGGGGCAGGAGGCAGTGACCTATTCAGTCATTGCCTTCTGTCTCTTCTCACCCTGCTCCTCCTGCCCTCACCTCCAAACTGGTATGCTGTAGGGTGACACTGGGTACATCGGGGTGATGACGAGCAGAACTATGTGTAGGAAGACGGTGGGATGCAGGGGACGGCTGGGGAGAAGCTGGAGCAGAGAGATGCCTCTGATACTTTGTGTTTTCTACGCTAGAGGGTGGGCCATTCATTATCAGATGACAAGAAAATGTCAGAATTGCTGTATCTATTTCTTTAACAACACAAGAAAAAATAAACTCACCTAACACTTAAGGTCCTATTTCACACTGCTTTCTTGATTTTGTTTCTCATATCCAAGGGCAAGAATCCCAATTAAGGCCAACCACAGTAACTTTTAATCACTTTTAATTGGGCCTAGATAACGTGATCTTGTAGTTCAATAGATCGGGCTTTGGTCTGTTACACTTTATGGCAATTAAAGGTTTTAGACAACTTGTTATTTTAGCTTCTTAATAATGTGTTGCTATTTTAACATTTGCTTTAATATTCAGCAGCACAGGCTTGTGGTGCCCATATCGTATTGTTCGAATGCACCCCTTGATTCCCCACCACTCCCCCATTTTCCTGGGGTAGTTGTAAAATGGGATTTTCATTTCAACCTGCAGGTGACTTTGAAGACATACTGCCATATGGTGCTAAAAACATTATAATACATCACCGCTTGTTTGCCAGATGTTGTTCTCCTCTGCTAGGCAGTGATTCAGAGGCTCTGTGATGATTTTGCAAAATGAATCTTGCTAAATTGGAGAGTTTTAGTTGTCACATCCCATCTCATTATTATTGGCTGAGTGTTTCAAACATACAAGAAAAACTAACAGTGGGAGATGAATCCATTAGATAAAGCAAACGGCAGTGTTTCCTGCATCTCTGGTGCCTGCGGGCCTTGTGTGTGTCACAGCATTCCCATTTCACAGACTGAGAAGTGGAGTCACAGATCACTGACTCCATGGGGTAAACATGAACATAGATGCATGCTATGTAGGGTTCATCTGAGGCACTGGGTTTCAATATCACTGTTTTCTACATTGTCCAAGCAGAGAGAAGTCTTGCCTTCCTCTAGGCTGCATAGCCAGCTCTCGAAGTGGCATGATTTTCCAAGGGCCAGGAAGGCCCCCAATTGTCTCTTTATGCAACAGTGTCCACATTTTCACCATTATTGATTTAGTGTTGAAAGTGATGAGCTTTTTCTCCAGAATTTCTCTTCTAAATAGTCATATATTACAGGGGTGGGGCAGAGTGTGTAGTATGTAGGGGTTAAATTTAGTCACCTTTTTTCTAAATCTGGTCTCCTTTTTTCTCAATCCATCATTAACCCAGTTTTTCTAGCACCTGCTAATCACTCAGTGAATATTCTTTGAATGAATAAACGAACGAATGAATGAATGAACCAAAGAACATTACTGCCCTGCACAGGAAGAGTGCTGGGGTAAAGAACCTTTGCCTTGGCATGTGGCACAGCAGAGAGCAGCTGAGAGAGTAAAATGTCAATCAGTTCACTACCGAAAGTCCCTTGAAGGCCAGGACATGATGGGCAGAAAGAGTTTCCTGCTAGCTGTCATCTCTGCGGAGTGACTGGCTCCAGCTTTTGTGGGTGTTGTGTGTATCCCCAATGCTGTCCCAGCGCAGCTGCTTCCCCACTGGGATGGGACTCTCTACCCTTAGTGAATTGAGAAGGTTTTCTCCAGCACGTTCTGTGCTGGTCATGATAATAGCTCCAGTTTTCTACCCAGTCCAACATCAAGCTCCAGTCTGTCTGGTTCCCTGTCACTGACACAACCGCCAGTCTAGCAACCAACAGTTTCATCATTTGATTTCTGTCAGATGATTGCTATCATGTGTTTGGGCAGCTGGACCATAGGCTTTTCCTGGGAAAAATAGCGGATTCTTTTAAAAATGCTCTTAGCAGGGATAACTCTGTAACTAGGAATGCATTTGAAATCATCACGGCAGGACACGGATTCGTAGTCAGACTTTGGTACTCACCACTGCTAAAGAAAAAGTCAGACACTGATGGATTCATGATAGTTTGGAATGAAAACTTCATTCAGATGGGACAAAGAGGCAAAGCTGGAAGACTGTTGTTCCTCTGGAGGTGATGGCTTCCATGAATAGCAAGAAGATTTTAGGGCAAAATTCAAATTTTCACTCTGGGAATTCAAACTGTGGTGAGAAAGCGCTGGCATTATATTATAGGGGCTAGAAATAAAAGGAAATTGAAAGGTTTGAAATTGATGCTGGCTAAACAAGTAATTCAACTTCTTTTACTTCTCTTTGGAAGGAAATGGGCAAAATTTCATATCAACAAGTATTTAACATATAGTCGTTACGGTAATAACTGCTATTTTGGGGGCATTGACTATGTGCTAAGCATGGTGCTCAATGTACTTTGTGTGCCATTTCTCTTGATCTTCCCTGCACCCCTATGAAGTCGGTATTGTTATACCATTTTGCAGATAAGGAAACAAGCAGGTGGTAGATTGCAGAGGCTTAAAAGTAGACTTACGTTTTAAAACTGGCTTTACTCTGGGTCCCCTGCCCCAGCCACTTGCTCAACAACTTGGCTAGGCACTGCGGGAGTAGAGGAGATGCTATAGCAACCCGGATTGCTTTCACGGGCTTGTGCATCCTTCCTCTCTCTGCTGTGTTAGCTACTAACGACTTGCAGTGGCCCTGCCTTGCCCAGAGAGTTACAGATCCCTCCCTCACCACTGTGGCTCATGACAGATTGATGCTTCAAGGCCATCAACTCTGCGATATGGCTAATGCTTTGGAGAGGCTTACCCTTGGATAAAGGGCCAGGCATGTACTTGACTGGGACCACTTCTTTGCTTGGGTCTTTCTACTTCCCTAACCCATTCTCTTCCTTCTCTTATAGGTTTACCCTTAAGAGCCTTCTGTCAAGAAATCACATCTACCTAAATCCCCATCTCAAGCTCTGCTCCTAGGCAACCTGACCCAAGATGGAGCTATTGTCAAGGAAGTGCTTCTTCATCTAAAAAGCATATGATCTTAATGCAAGGAAGAGCTTTCAAAATAGCCAGTGCCAAAATAAACATACATGTACACTACAAATTTATACAAAAAAAAAAAAAGAATACACTACATGTAAGTTTACACACACACACACACACACACACACACACACACACACACACACACAAATAGCCAGTGCCATTCAAAGATGAAATAAATTGTCTGGGTCAATGCTGAGTTCCCTCTCTAGGAAGTATGCAATATAGGCTGTGTACAAAGATCATCTGGGCAGGCTATTGTCTAGGAACTTCAGGCATGAACTAGGAGGTGGTACTAGAAGAACTTTCAAACCTAAGATTCAATGATTCCATGAACTGACACTTGTTATTAATACTTTTATAGGTGTAATGAGCCTTCTATTTTCTAAAGAAATGATATTGCCTCATAGTTAAGAATAGGAATGCCATAGCTTGACTTTCTGGGTTCAAATCCTGACCCTGCCATTTACCTTTAGGATAAGCTTGGGCAAGTTTCTTTACCATTCTGTGCCTTAGTTTTCTTGACCGAAAAATGGAAGTAATAAATACTAAATCAAATAAATACTAAATCAAATGTTTGTCATGTCATGAGGATTAAATTAGTTGCTGACACATAAAATGCTTAGAACAATACCTGGCATGCATTGAGTGCTCAATAAATACTATTTTTTCATCTCTCCCTATATGTGTGATACAACTCACCAACGCTTAATTATACTGAACAATAAATGTTTTGCACTGCAAGTAGTGCAAAGTAATGCTAACAGTACTTTTTTCCCCCTTTTCTTCTCATTGTGTTGTACACTTCTTGATTAGAAGGAGTTTTGACTTTCCCCTCCTTTCCAACTTTCACATTTATAGGCAAATATCTAGGCTCAAAATCTGTCATATTTGATTCCTTCCTCCATTGCCAACATGAAATCTACTACCATATTCTGTGATTTCCCCTGTCTACATATAATTTATTCCTTTCTTTCTTTTCCCACTGCCAACACATTAACCCTGGTTCATATCAACTTTATCTGTTTAACACTACAGCATCTGCTTATCCCTTTGCAAGCTTCCATAACCGTGAACAACAACCAAATAATCATGAACTATAGTTTCCATCAAACCACACCCTTACTCAACATTTTCCTAACGCTCCCAAATACAAACTTTCCACTCCAAGCACTCGGTTTGTCTTGGGCTTTAAATCTTTGGTTAGGCACTTTTCCATGCAAGGACTATTATCTCCTCCCTATGCAAAACTTAATTACACTTCATGGTTTACATGAAGTTGATTCAATAAAGATCTGAATCCAAATTGATTTCTCCTCTAAATTTCTATAGCACTTATTGCACTTAATAAACAATCAAGCACTTGGTATCTAATTGGCTCATGAGATTATAAGCTCTTGGATCTCAAGAACACTCTTAAAAGAGAAAGAGAAGGCTGGACAATATAATGAGACACTGTCTCCACACAAATAAAATTAAAAACAGTTATCTGGGGGTGCAGTGGGGTGGCACATGCCTGTAGTCCTAGCTACTCAGGAGGCTGAGGCAGGAGGATCACTTAGCCCAGGAGTTGAAGGGTACAGTGAGCTGTGATCGCATGACTGCATTCCGGCCTGGGTAACTGATGCCCTAGATTGTTCTTCGGTTATTTTAAATGCATAGTTCTTTTCTACTCAATTTAACTGTAAGGTCCTTCAGCACAGAGATTATATCTTATGTATTTTTTACACTCTTCCACAGTACTGGCAAAATGTTGTTATTCTTCTGAGATTTCTACTACTTTATTTGTTTTATATTTCTATCCTGTTTGTCTATGCATTAACAAACATTGTTCAGTTTATCCGCTCTTTTCTACAGAAAGATTTTGCTTAACACCGCCTTCTTCTGAACCCACAAGACACCTGGCTCGAATAGCTCATATGTCATTAATTCCATATTTTCTAATATCACAGATATTTATGGTCATGTCTTATTTCCTCTATTCCTAGTAAATTCTAAGATTCTTGGGAAGAGTCATTATTTATTATTCAATTTTATGCCTTTATATTCCCAACAACCAAATTGGTGACTTGCTCATACAAGGGCTCAGAACAAACATATGTTTCTTGAGGCTCCTCAAAGTTGTGGAAAGTACGCAAGGTTTGGACTCATAAGACCTAAATTGAACTTTCACTTCTGTCATTTACTGGTGGTGTGGAGCCCGGGCAAGTCACTTCTTATTAATGGGCCTAAGAATTCTCGTCTGCTGCAATCCCCAGCTCCAATAAGAATTTGGAAGTTTCGATGATATAATGTATAGGAAAGCATAATATGCAATTTATTAATAATAATGATAGTCTTTTTTGTTGCCATTCTGAAATAACAGACGAGACTTGAGTTCATCATCAATAAGCACAGACTGCATTAAAGCATCTAGTCCCTGCAAAGCCAGTACCAGATGCTGAAAATGAAATGGTAGGTTCAGAGCTCAAACATGTGCACTTTGGTGTTAGCTACTTTGCTTTTTCCTGAGAGTGCTTCCAGGCTTACCCAGCTCTGTGCCTTTGTATATAATTCCAATTATGAGTCTTACACATGCTTAATTATGCCACTGTTGACCAAATAGTGCAGCAACTGAGAACAAGACCATGTCTATATGCAACAGAGTTTCTAGCTCATTGCTGATGCTCAACGAATGTTAATATTAGATACTTAAAATAGAGCAGCTTCTAGTGTAAGGAGAAAAAGCATTTAACAAAAGTCAGCCATTCTTGTTAACATATAGACACCGTTATTAAAGAATTGCTACTAAAATGAGTTCACTGCTGCAAATGCTCCCAGTGAAGAGACAACACACTTTAAAACCTCAGATGGTACACTTAGCACAGAGCTACACTGATAATGTTAAGGATCCCATTTTCATTCAGTTCATCTTCTGCATTTATGGCAAAACTAACAGCTGCCCAGAACTCTCCTAGGTTCTCTAAGAGCAAGCTTGTAACTGTTCTTCGTTTAAGCATGTATATAAGGATGGAGAACCAAATTACTTTTCATTTTTATTGTTTTTTAAAACCAATAAATGAGAGAGTAGAACAAGTCCACGGTACATGAAAGGTAGTCCCAGCTCTGCCAGGCAGTGTGTGGTAAGATGAATTTCTTCTAGGCTTGGGCCTTGGAGACATTATTTCTGTGGCCTTAGTGGGCTATCACTAGCTCCCTTTGTAGCTTCTTCACACACTTCCACATCCAGATCTTTCACTGCATAAAGGGCGAGGGACAGATATATAGCGATCAGCAGTGCATCAAAGATGCTTCTGTATGAGCACCAAGAAATTAAATAAATGCAATTACTTTTAGCATGGAAACTGTCTCAAACAGATAATCTGTAGCAGACAAATTTGATGAAACATGATGAGATATTTTTATAATTCATTGTATGTTTAGAATTAAGAAGGTGACTACTTAGTGATTATTTTGAAATTTCACATCTGTCTTATTCTGATTCAGGATGCTATAATAAGATACCGTAGACTGAGTGGCTCATAAGCAAAAAGTAAAGAAATTCACTTCTTGAAAGTTCTAGAGACTGATAAGTCTAAGATTAAGGCACTGACAGATTTGGTGTCTGGTTAAGTCCTGCCTCTTCATAGATGGTTGTCTTCTCAGTGTAACCTCACATGGTAGAAGGGGCAGAAATCTCTTTGGGGTCTCCTTTCTAAGTGCACTAATCTCATTCATGAAATGTCTGCTGTTATTTCCTAATCACCTCCCAACAGCCCCACTTCTTAATACCATCACCTTGGGGGATTAGAATTTCAACATATAAATTGAGGGGGAGACATAAACCTTGGTCCATTGCAAGGTCTTTGTAGACTATTAAAAGAACTACCAGAGGTAACTGAAAACTCTAGTAGTGGATGTGATAACCATTCCTTCCTTCATAAACTTTTCTCAATCACCTATCAGGTACAAGGTTCTTGGGATACAGGCATGATGCTATCCTGTTCTTTATAAAGGAGCTCACAGCATAGGGTTAAGAAATAAAAGAAAAAGAAAAACAAATGCCCTCTACTCTCAAGAGATTTACAATCTAGGTGAGAATATTAGTGAAAAAGTATGAGAGAGAAGAGCTAAGTGCTAAACTTTGAGAGATGACTAAAAATGCAAGCAAAATTTTCCTTAACCTTTCTGGGTACAAAGATCCCATTGAGGTGCTAATGAAATACAAGGATAATTACATCCACTAGAAAATTGCACATAAACATTTGCACATAAGAATTTGAATATAATTTCAGGGAAACACTTAAATTTATTGATGACACCAAGGTTAAGAGCCCATACAGTAGGTGTTTAGATTAAAAAAAAATTCAATATAAAATATTTTCTCCAAGGTAGGCTGCATGAATGAATTAGGACTTAACTGAAGGAAAGGAGAAAACACAAAATGTGCTAATATGTATTTTGGTGAAATTCTACAGGAGTATTACATTACTAAAAGAAGAAGATGATTTGTGGGGGTTGAGGGTTTAGAGATAGGGATTCTTGCTGGGTCAACCTACTTGAACAAAGGCATACAGTTGGGGGGAATAAGTTTGGTGTAGCCTGGAATAGGGTTTCACATTGGGAAGTATTGAAATGCAAGGTTAGATGGATAGAGAGTTTTGAATTTGAGAGCCATTTTTGGCCTTTGAACAGAAACTCATTATAGAGTTAAAAATCCCAGAAGTTGTAACAGGTATTTGAGCTGATTGAGTCTAAACTCTTGGCCTTACAATACGTCTGGCAAGTGGTCATTTAGTCTCTGCTTGAGCACATTAGTGGGGGAATCACAATGTGATATGCTTGCTACTCCACTTTTGAATGGCTCTAATTGATAAAAATTACTTTTTCATATCAAGATTAAATTATTTTTTTAAAATTTCACTTCCCCATCCCATGTAGGTCATCATGATTTTGTTCTCTGGAAATACAAAATAAAGCTAACTCTTCAAGTACTTGAAAACACTTATTGTATCACCTTTAAATCACCTCCTTAAAGGCTAAACATCTTCAGACTTCAGTCTTTTCTGATGAATATGATATTTTAAGAAGATTAGTTTAGCAAATATGTGTCAGATTAGTTAGGGAGAAAAAGGCTAAAATTGGGGATACCAGTTGGAATGCTAGTTTAATAGTGATGGTTAGAGAGAAGTGGAAAGGAAATGAAGACTGCAATGAAGTTTAGATGGAAGAATTGATAGTACTGGGTGACAAATGACTATAGGGGATGAAGAAGAGATTTGATTCAAAGATATCTCAAAGAGTTCTGGCCTGGGACACTGGCAAAATTATTTTATTATAGCTATCCATTTTGAGGGAGAAGTTTTGGTGTCTTTCTGTTTAACTGCAACGGGAGGTGTTACATGTTACAGTGTAATGATTAACAGTGTGAGCTCTAGCAACAGAGTAAGTGGGGAGGTTTGAATTCTGAATTTATCGCTTCTGTTACATGACCTGAGAAAATTGTTTGACATCTTCCTATCTCAATGATACTATCTGTAAAATGTAAATGTCATGATACTTATGAAGGTTTCATTTTGTTGTCAGGTGGAGAAGCAACCCTAAGTAACCATAATCTATTCATTAATACTCTGATGTGCTCAGTTGGAGGTAGGTGAAGTCCAAGTTAAGAACTTGAAAACAAACTATCTAGGAAGGAAGCCATCAGGGCTTGTGATCAGAACATCATGTTAGAGTAAGGAAAAGGAGGCACAGCAGATGGACATGAGATTAGAGCACACAAAAGACCACAGTCAGATCCAAAGCTAGAGCTCTGGAGGTTAGAGTGTGCAAATATAAGTAACTTGCTATTTTTTTTTTCAAGTTTCAAGTTTTCAAATTTCAACTTGGCAGAAACAGAGCAGGTTTGAGGAGTCACCTCTCCAGTTTGGGAACATATGCCTTACATCTTAAAAACCTGTCTTCCTTGTACTATTTTTCTCCACCTGACTCTGGCTCATGGATGGATATATATATCCTTATATACACAGATTACCTATTTCTCCAGGGTGAGGTTTAGAAGGTCACCTGGTTAAGGATGTCAAACTTCAGGAAATGGGCAAACATACATGTAGAGGTGTTTTACGAGCAGTTGGAACTCAGCTGGAGATATGGCTGGTGGCAAGAGAAGGTCACTTTACAGGTGTTAGTGGATTCTTTCAGAATGGCTGTGCTTACTATGTCTTAATGCATATCTCCCAGGGATGTGCCCTCTCTTTTGGTGTCTGTCCATCTTGAAAGAATCTCTTCCTATCCTTAGAAATCATAAAATCATTTTCAACCAAAGGTGGTAAAGTACGTGAAAGTTATGACAACAGGGCTATGCAGATGGTTTTAATTGTGAACAAGTCAATTACCTTTCTGAGCTTGTTTCTTCATTTGTAAAATGAGAATGAAAATAACATCTACTTTGTAGAGTTATTGTAAGGATCACATGAGATAGCATTTGTGCAGTTTTCTTGCATAGCACTTAGCACTTGAAGGTCATTAAATGAATGTTAGTTGAAGTGAATGGTCACTATTATTAATTATTCATTGAAACCCACCTTATGAAAATATATATGAGGTATCCCTATGGTGGAGAATCTGTCAGGTTTAATTTACTTATTTTTTAATATAATTTTTATTTAGTCCATTTAATTCTCACCTCAAAGTTTCTGGAAACCAGGTAAGTGTCACCAGAGTTTTTAACTGCTTTGGTTCCAAATGCTTGGCCAGAAAAGTCATTCCATATGTTTATTCACCTTGAGAAGCTGAGTTTGCTGTTTCCAATTTCCCTGTTTACTCTTCCCATGCTAATGTTACTTAGCACGTACAAATATCATTCTTTACCATTCCACGTAGGTCTTGGGTTTAAATATGGACTATGGGAAATGAGCTGAATGTTTGAGCACTTCGGAGCCTGGTGAGACCATTTGTTCAGAATGGTTAAAGGCATTTTATTTTATCCTTTTTGAAAAAAAAAAAAGTCTGGTTCAGCTCATTTGTGACACATGAAAGATGAAGTGTGGCTGAAGTCAAATGATGGGACACAGACTTCGCTCACTCTTCCACACGCCAAACTGATTCATTAGGACCTGTGTCAACTTTCCCCAAGGGGCACAAACACACTCAGATGCTCAGAGGATTGAGAGGATATATGTGACCTCCTGGGAGGAAAAGTCAGCATGGAGCACACTCCTCCAAGTCAGTTGAGGAGCAATGAGGTTGTGTGAGCTGATTAGCAGCCATTTCCCCACTCTTTCTATCTGTGTGCCTTAGAGGCTGTGCTTGTTAGGAGCATCTCTTCCCAACAGGGGGTTTACAGCACTGTGGAAAATTTGCACTTTGCAGATAATTAAAAATAAATTGGTTTAAATGAATTTCTGACCTCCTTCCTGAATAGAGGAAAGGAGGAAAACTAAGACGATAGGTAAAATGTGAAAGCATTTAAAGAAAACCAAATTCATGAATCAATTTTAGGAATTCTAAGTTTATAAAATAAGAGGTTAGGCATTCCAAATAGGACAAATGGTACTTCTTGTTAGAAAGTGGAAATTCCAAGTTGTTCATTCATTTATTCAGTCTTTCATGCAGCAAATATTTGAGTTCTTCTCTGTACTGGGTACTATGCTAGCAACAGAGGATGAAATGATGAACAAGATCCAGTCTTTGCAAGGCCTCAAAAGACTCACAGTCTAAAATGGGTGACAGAATTATAGACGGATGATTTCAACACAGGGTTAAGGGTGCCGTGACAGAGAGTAGCATAGAAAGCACGGAATGCTGCAGAACAGAGGAGAGGTAGTTAACTCTGTCTGAGGAATTGTCCAAGGGATCTTCCACAAGGAAGTTGTAGAAGGACTAGGACTGGAGGCGGGGCGTGGTGGCTCACGCCTGTAATCCTAGCACTCTGGGAGGCCGAGGGGGGGGGGAGGATTGCTCAAGGTCAAGAGTTCGAAACCAGCCTGAGGGAGACCCTGTCTCTACTAAAAATAGAAAGAAATTAATTGACCAACTAAAAATATATAGAAAATATTAGCCGGGCATGGTGGCGCATGCCTGTAGTCCCAGCTACTCAGGAGGCTGAGGCAGGAGGATAGCTTGAGCCCAGCAGATTAAGGTTGCTGTGAGCTAGGCTGACGCCACGGTACTCACTCTAGCCTGAGCAACAAAGTGAGACTCTGTCTCAAAAGAAAAAACAAACAAAAAAAAGAACTAGAACTGGAATGAGGAAGAGGAGGTAGCCAGCAAAGAAGGGAGAGGAAGGACTTTCAGATGCAGAGCACAGCCAGTGCAAGGGCTCAGGGATGCCAGGACCACTAAAATGAGCGGAACTGCAGTGTGTCCAAATCAGAGAGAGTAATGCAAGGATCTGCAAGAGATGGAGCTGGAGGAGGCGAAAGCTATGTGGTTCGTTTTCAGTTTTCCTTATAAAAGTCTTTGGGCAAAGATAGCTTTCATTTATAGTGCAAGCGGCTCTCAGAAACTTTCTTGAAACCAACTAAGCCAAGCATAAAGCACACAAAAATCACAAGACTTTTGTTAGAATCGACAGTGAAGCCAAATAAGCTAAAATCCCAAAGTCTCTCTTTCTTTGTTCATAACACGTGTTTTACTAGGTCAAGATCAATGCTTCATCTCACAGTTTTATTACCATGAATAGTTATCGGCACCCTGGATACTCAACCATGCTGGCTGTGGTGAAATACAAAAGGCATGGAGAGATGAGGGATGATCAATACTCCTTGCAAAATGGAAAGGACAGCCTTTATTGGGAGCTGAAGCTGATGCTCTTGTGCCTGCTCTTGGCTCGAACTTCTGAGACATGTCGTCACGTTGGCAGCTCGGCACAGACGGAAATACAATGCTCAAGACTGAGGCACGGGGCATGATTCCTTTCTGTTTCACTGTAGTCCAAAGCAGTGGACAGATTGTGAAAAACATCAGTTCCATGATCACTGGGGATTGGCTCAGGAAAATTCTGTTCATCAGCAGGTGAAATCCATAAGCGACATAAAAGGGGCATTGAGAGATGGGTGTATGAACATCTCTGCTACAGGCAAATAGAGATAATTGAGAAATTTCACTGCTTTGTTGGTAACTCTAGAAAGGTCCAAGATAATGCTCTACAGCTGGCCCTTCCTCTTAGGATGGTCAACAACTTGAGAGTGGTGTGCTGTGGTTTAGTAGGTCAGGGAGGCCTATGAAGGAGAGGTTTGATTTCCAAAAACGCGAGGTTAGGGGGCCCTCAGGCTTTAGAAGTTTTCCAAAATATTTTTAGGTAATTATTTTTACTTTTGCTTCAGATTTAAAGTACTCAAAATTCACCAGCATTGATTTATTTAGTGTAGAATGTCATAAGGTTTGCTACTTAATTTAAATGGTTCGTATATATAGCTAAGCCTCATTATTCACGGATTCCATATTTTCGAATTTGCCTATTTGCTAAAATTTATTTGTAACTCTAAGATCAATACTTATGGGGGCTTTCATGGTCGTTTGCAGCCATGTGCAGAGTGGTGAAAAATTTGAGT